>NC_077230.1:402121703-402421703 GCF_027887165.1 Monodelphis domestica | reverse complement strand
ACAGAAAGGTTTCATTTTCATGCAAAGAAAAAGTTCTTAGCACTTAGGAGTTATCCTAAAGTGAATGAGAACTTGTTAAGAAAAGGCTGAATAAGTCTGGATCTCAAGGGAGGCTAGAAGTACTGAATGGTTTAGGTATACCTGGCAACCCCTGCAACTCTGTTATTTTGTAATTTGGACACTCTGGATGGGCTGACCTCTATTTGGAAATGGTTAGTGATCCCAGGACACTTCATAAAACTAAACCTTTTCGACTTCACACCAATGCTGTGAGTGTTGTGTGACTAGAAATCCTAAAACACAGCATTTGCAGAATCAAAGCTAGAGGCAACCCAAAGGCCAATGGACAGATGCATGATGAACAAAGAATAGCTTGTGAAGGAAAAAAATAAACATAAGAGGGCTAAAGAATGTGTCCAACGAAAGCTTAAAAACCGAAAATGGCATGAGATATAATTTGAGCAATGCATCAGAATAGGGGGCCAGCTGTTTATCAGCACATGAATAACAGATGAAAAGGTCAAGTGTGACAATAACCACAAAATTTCAAAATATTCAGAACAAAGCATTAATCATTGGCTAAATTATGTGGTGAAGGACATAAAAGAGAACATAAGTGAGGGGAAAAGGATGAAAATATATAAATGGATGATAATCTGGACCACACTAATCATGCTAGGGGGAGATTGATTTTGCAAAGAAAACTTGAGCATGACAAGTTAGTTAAGTCATTTCCCTTTGATAACCTACCTAGGACATATATATCAGAGGAAGGACTTGAATACAAGGTCTTCCAACTCTAAGGCAAACAACACTCTTTTCACTACCACCAATGATAACACTATATTGAAATTTCGGGAAAGGATCTGATAAAGGATTTCATAATATCACTGGATATTAATAAGTTATATAACTGTATGATGAACGATTTAAGGAAAAAGATACCAAAAAATTCATTAGTAGGATGCTGTCAACCAAGAAGGAAATCTCTAACAGAATACTCTAATGATCCTTTAATCTGTGGGACTGGAATAAAAAAAAAGAGAGAGTGAGAGATGATTTCAGATATATATCCCCGAAAAGCTTATAAAAAGGCTGGACTATCATAGAATCTGAAATAGTAAAATAAGGCTCATACACCATTTTAAATCGATTATCTCATTTGATCTTTACAACAACCTTGCATGACATGTACATATCTTATGACACATATCTTATGAATCACATTTTACAGTTCAGAAAATGGAAATTCCAAGAAGGGAAGTGAGTACCTGTTTTCTATTGGCAGCCGCAGTCAAACCTTCCAGCATTAGTACTACAGGACTAACTACCTAAGAGTCAATTGTAACTGAATGTCTTTGTCTAAAACTCAACATGCTTCAGTCAAACTCAACACATTTTTCATACAACCATGTTACCTCATAAAGTGAATTATCCCTCTCCCAACTTCCTTATTTCTGTAGAAGGCACCTCCATTCTTTGAGACTCTTGGGTTCAGAATCTTGGCATTATAGTTAAGTCCTCACTCTTTCTTGTTCCATATCAAATCACAAATATGACTTCTCTATAATTTCTTACTTTGAAACTTTGCAATATTCACTTGTATTTTGTTGTGGATGTTCTTTATATTCACCTTTAGTGATTATGTACATTTTGGGATGCAACATCAACTCATGTAGCACTTTATATGCTTCTCTGTATCCATTATAAACATCACTTCTCAACAGAAGAGTAATATTCCATTATGTTCACATACAACAATTTGTGTAGCCATACCGCAGTTGAGG
This sequence comes from Monodelphis domestica, assembly GCF_027887165.1. Classification (NCBI taxonomy): domain Eukaryota; kingdom Metazoa; phylum Chordata; class Mammalia; order Didelphimorphia; family Didelphidae; genus Monodelphis; species Monodelphis domestica. Next base: position 402,419,916 of record NC_077230.1, on the reverse strand, counting down.
GACATCTATACTGTGATATCCCTTACGTGCATATTCAATCATATTATCTAACTAACTATAACTATAGTAGCTCTTTATTCCTTCTAAGAAACAGTCAATAGGCTTTTACTATGTGTCAAGTATAGTAGCACGCCCTTATCTGTGGTTTCATTTTCTGTGGTGAAGCATGGAAGTTTGCCCTCAAAACTCCAGAGGTTTTCCCCCAGCAGTGGTCTCTTCTATTTTCCATTATTTTATTTATTCCCCCCACCATCCCCAGGAGGATAGAGTAGTCTGGGGAAGGCCACAGAGCACAAAACTAAGAGGCAAGAATGGGGAGAGAGAACATATATTTGTGGGGGACAGCAGGTACTCAGTTATACCCAGGGTTTCTACCAAACATAGTAGGGCTTACATTGGCCACAGATGTAGGACCCTACTGTACTGTGTGCCCTGGGCTTCTAACAAATATTCAGAGTAAAGCAAAACAAATTCCTACTCTGGCCATTACCAAAAAGTATATTTCTCACTGTTTATATATCTTAGTCCATGAACTATTTGTCAGGAGATGAGGAAGACTCTTCATTGATCAGTCCTCTGGAACCAATGCTGGTCATGGTGCTGAGAAAAGTGCTGAAGTCATTCCAAGTTGTTTCATTTTCAATGCTGGCAATTCTAGTATAAATCATTCTCTTGATTTTCCTCCCAATTCATCAACAGTTCACATTCACATGTCATTCAACATTTCTGCGAAACCATCTCCTTTTATCAGTACTCCTTTATATTCCACAATAGATAGATGGAAGGAAACTACTATTAATCAAATGCCTATTATGTGAAAGGAATTGATGATTACCATTTTTATTTTTCAGTTCCATGTCACCACACACACACACACACACACACACACACACACACACACACACAGGCTACTAAAAATATTTTTGTGAACCTTTTTTTGTGAGTGTGTATGTATTCTGCCTTCTCACCCCCATGACCGATTTTCTTAAATTTGTATTTCTCTACTTAACAGTTACTTCTAGCATTTTTTCATTTGAATATTGAAAGTCTGGATTTCCTCCCTGCCTATTCACATCATTTGAAAATTGGTGAATGGATTTTATTCTAATAAATCCAAATCAGTTCTTTATACTACATGCCATGATCTTCACTATACATTACTTCCTTTTCCACAGTCAATGATCCACCTAAACTGGCCTTCATGCTGTGCCTCAAACATAATAATCTACTAGCATTCCTGTCCCTTTGCAGGGTCCAGTACTTGGAATTCTCTCCCTCCTTAGTTCTCCCTCAAAGTACTGTTCTACTTTGAAAATGAAGCCCAGATCCAACTTTTTAGGATACTCTTTTCCTAATGCCCACAAATGCTTAGTGCCCTTCATCTTAATAACCTTATATTTATCTTTGAAAATATTCTGTATACAGCTATATTTCAAAGTTGCCTTCCTAAAAGAATAATAGCCAGTGGGTAGAAATTGCAAATGGCATATAATAAAAGAATTAATAAATATCTACAAAATACTTTCATATTTTCCCATTAAAATAAATAAAGCAAACAAAAAACAATATGTAAAGCATATAGTAGGGAAAGTAATAGGCAGTACAAGGTTTACTATTTTCTTCTGTAGATAAAGAAACTAATGCTCTGATGACATGAACAGTCTTCTCGTTCTAGATAAAATACTTTAAAAGTCATTGTATGATAAAATGATTAAACAGTTATGAAGCAATTTATAATTCAATTCATCATACATTTATCAATCTCTTTCTACAAATAAAGCACTAGGCAATAAAAAAGGGAAAACAACATGATCTCTTGCCTTCAAAAAGATTGTAAACCAATAGAAGGGAATGATTCATACACAAATAAATTTGATACATGGCAGGATGTGGCAGAGGCAAAGAAAAGTTTACGGTAGGATATTCTGGAAATTTTTAAGAACGTGCAGGTGGTAACTGAGCTGGGTTATTAGATGAAGGAAGATTTCAAGAGACAGAGGTGAGGAAGAAATTTCTTCCAGGAATGAAGCAATGACTTCCAAGAACAAACAAGCAATGTTCTCTGTGTATGGACAGAATGCCAAAGAAGATTAAGGAATAGTTAGTCATGCTACTTGGCTGGAATACAGTGTGTGAGGGAGAAATAAACTAAAAAAAGCTAACAAATTCATAGGAACCATACTAACAAAAGAATGAATGACAGGTTAAGGAGTGCTTTATTCAGAATAAATGGGGGGAACCGAATGAAGGTGTTTGATAAGGGAAATCCACAGTCAGGCTTTCCCATTAAGGAAACTTACTTTGGGAGCTTTGTGAAATATGAGTCGTAACATTAAGTGTACTCTAGGTTGCCATCGTAATTTCCAGGGGAAACATGGTCACCTCTAAAATCCTGTTACTTTGGGATAAAGCCACAATTCCTCTTTGGTCATGAGGTTAAAAGATAGAATCTTTATTATATATGGACAGAGAAGAGAATGATATAAGCAAGAACTGTGGAGATAAAAATGATAAGATAATGTCGTATGTGGAGTGAGTCAAAGTGAGAAGTCAAAAAGGACACCAAAGTTATGAATATGGGCAAATGGGACAACAGTGGCACCATCAACAGAAAACAGGAAATTGGTTAGAAGAGCAGTGTAATGGTGGAAATAGGTAGGAAAGTAAACGTGAATTCAGAGCAGCAGGTTACTAGACATGCAACATTATAAATAAAACAGTGAAAACAAATCTTTGCAGAGTTTGGAAACTAATAAATTAAAATATAACACATTCAAAATTAATAAATGTAAGTACATAAAAGAAGCATGAGCAAATTTAGATGAAGAGAGAACAATCATTACTGGTGGGGATGAGGAGGGCTTTTACAAAAGAGGTAACAAATAGACTTTTGAGTAGGATTTTAACAGATTAAAAAGAAATGGTATCCCATTTATTAGGCACAGAGGGAGAGAATAGAGAAAATGTGGTCTAAGCTGAAAAGGCCAGGTAATATAAAATAATGAAGGGCCTAGAATGCCAGGCTAAGAAACATGAATAGTAAGAGAAATTATTCACAAATTAATGGAAGTGCAAAGTTCAGACATGAAATTAATACATTGTTTTTTACAAACGGCAGACAGGGTTTTGTAACAGTGAGTAGAAATGGGATGAGAGAAGTATATGGATGTAGGATATAGAATTTGGAAACAAGAAATGAAACTCGGTTTAGATTATGTTGAACCGGAGGTAACAGTGGAAAAGTATTACAGGCAGTTCAAGATACAGATCTAGAACTGAAGGCTAACAACATATATTTAAGCATCATCTATCTAGAAATAAGTGAAAGGAGAGTAAATGACAGAATGTTGGGAAATACTACATTAAAGGATGAAGGAAGAGTCAGTCAATAGGTTAGAGATGCTGGAGAGCTGGTTGAGAATCAGGAAAGTACTCTATCTACTTTAGAGACTGAAAGAAGTGGGGTAAGGAGTGAAAAACATCCATCAGATGGAAGAAGTTCTTTTCACCCCTGAAAAGTTTAAGTTCAGTAAATTGGTGAGGATGATAGCCAGATTAGATAAGAATAAAGAGAAAGGGTAATAGCAAAGGATCAAAGGCATTAGGTAGAGATAATTTAAAAGTTTAGTAACATAAGGAAGATAAAAGCTCCCTCAGGAACTGGAGTGGGTAAGGAGGCTAAATGGAGAAATTTTTTAATATGTTTTTGAAAGGAAAGGAGCAATGACAAAACACAAATTAAAAATAAGTGAGAAAGACTATAGTCTGAGTGAAGTGGCAAGACCCTAAATAAGTAAAGAAATACAAATTAAGAACAAAAGGGTAGGCTTTAACTTTAGGCTGGCTACTGAAACACAAAGAATAGTATGAGAACAAAGAGAATCCAAGCTGTGGAAGAAAAGGGAGAAGAGTGACTGAGGAAGGTACTTTGTGGAGGAGATTTCTGCAGCTCCATGGCTTTGAGATCTTACAAACATCTAGCTAGCTAACAGCATATAGGCTAGCTGGAACTGGAGTCTCACACAGATAATGAAAAGGAGAGTGCATACCCTAAAAACAAAGCCAAGATACAGGGTTTGAAAAATATGAAACAAGGAAAGAAAGTAGCAATCATACTATACCCTAGATCAGACTTCGTAGAATCCATTGAAAGTCCCTGTACCACTGAAAAATACAAATGACCTGGTGCTTAAAGAATGTGGTGACAAAAGGGCATGAGTGAGGACCAACAATCCCCCTGGAATCACACAGAATACGGCCAAAACACATACTTCTAATTCAGAAAGGAACACATAAGCCATTAACTCAGATAAAGTGGGTAATTCCAAAAGATCTTCAAGTAATGTTTTCCAAAAAAATCATGTTATGGTCACAAGAGCAACTAGAAATGTTGGAAGAAATGAAAATGAAGAAAAATCAAGACTTTTAAAAAATCTACTTAAAACAATATTACAAACAAAATGAGAGGAGCAAAAGAATTGTACAATAAATGGGACCTTTGGAAGAAATATTTGGAAGGAGAATTAACCATTTAGAACAAGAGTTCAAAAATACTCAAGTAACAATCTTTTAGAAAATATGAAGGGATAAAGAAGTTAATAGCTCCATACGAATGTAACAAATACTTAATAAAAGACAAAAGACTTTTTTTTTAATGAAAAGTTGCCAAATAGCAAAAACAAATGAACTAGAAAACTGGTGAGAACAAATTTAATATTCAATGAATTAATGCCATGACCTACATCACTGATCCTTTCTTCCCCAAAAGCCAGGATATGGTGTTTCTTAAAATCAATAAGAAAAACTAGGGAGATATAATAGAATCAGAGGGAAAATTGAAAATAAAAAGATGAAGTTTTATCTTCAAAAGAAATATGAAAATTAAAAAATATGAATATCATAGCGGAAAAACCACAGCTTCAAGCTCAGAAGAAAAATAATGATTAAGAAAAAGTTCAAATACTGAGAAACCACAGTCAGGATCACATACAATTAATTAGGCAGATATTACAAAAAGGGGCAAAGACTTTGGAATACTGGTACAAAAAGCAAAAAATAGTTTCACAATCAAGAAAAAATGAATATGAGCCACTGGGAGAAAACACTGACATTTAATGAAATAAAAACTTTTTAAATAATCATTCCTAATTGAAAAGACCATAAGTATTTGAAAAAAGGATTAAAAAGGCAAAAAAAAAATATATATATATAAAAATGAGCAATCAGAAGGGTTTTTACAAGAATGAAATGTTAATACTCTAAAAGGGAGTGATGACATAGGTGCTCTCACAAAACATTGTCACAACCACCTTTAGATTGTCAACTTCTTGAGTACTGAGACTGCTTTATGTCTCTTCAATATCACCAATATCAATATACTTGGCCCATAGGAATTGCATAGTTAAGTAATTAATTCATTGAGCAGTAAAAGATTTAAATATGGAGGACCTGGTAGTGAATCTCTTATTTTTTGATGATGATATAATCAGAGAGGAAAGAAAGAGAAAAAGATATAGGGGAACATATTAAATCATATAAGAGATATGAAATAGATAAATAAAAGGAAGAACAGATTTTTATGAGTTACTTAAGGGCTTTATAAGGCCTAGCCTGTCTTTTACTTTTCTTTGGATCCCCAGCATGGTTGGCCCATAGTACCTGGTATATAATGTTTAATAAAAGTTTACCAACTAAATGATTGAAAAATGAGTGGTGTGTGTAAAAGAAAATAGCAGGGGTCAATGGAATATCATTTTAGCCAGAACTAGTCAAAGTGCAGAACACACTAGGTCAAACATTCTTTGCTATAGAAATACATTAAACTCAACAGGAAAATAGAAAAGTACAAAAAAAGGAGGAGGAGAAAAAGAGGGAAAGTAAACTCAGGGAGAAATTAGTTATTAGAAAAACAAAGTGTAATCAGTGAGTGGCCAATTATGAAGACATATTTTAAGAGGGGAAAGATTCAAAACTTGTTGCTGGCATTTGAAGGGAAAAAATGATTGGTAGAGAGGAAGAAGGGTAGACAATGACCCATTGTGGAAATACTAGTCCAGAACACAGTACTTTCACACCCTGTGTTTTATTCTTTATAAAGAGAGAAATGCAGGTAGAGGGGAGAAAGGTATGAGACTATTATGAAGTGAAATACAAAAGTAATGACTAAGACCTAGACAAATCTAACAAAAGAGTAGAAGGGAAGGGGAAGTCAAAGAAATGAATAAAAAAAGTTATATGATATGATATGATATGATAGATCTCTGACAATTACTGAATGGAAAGAGAGAGGGAGTATAGGAGAGATAGAGGAGGAGAGGGAGAGAAGAGAGAGACAGAGACAGAATCAGAGAGAAATTCCCAGTGCTACATGTTAATTGGCAAATATTGACTATATATCAGAGCATGAAAACTTCACTAATACAGCCAAGCAGAAACATCATCCATTGACCACAATATAACAAAATTATATACAAAACTGAGGCACACTGTAGAATGAATTAAAAACATCAAGAATCTCAAGGAAAGGGGCTCAGCTGTGTGGCAGTGGGTCCCGAGATGATAACTGGCCTCAGACCCTTCCTACCTGTGTGACCCTGAGCAAGTCACTTAATTCCGACTGCCTAACCTTACTACTCTTCTGCCTTGGAACCATAACATAGTATTGATTACAAGATGGAAGGCAAGCATTATTAAAAAAAAAACCTCAAGGAAAATAATGAAAAAAAGTGGAAAGGAGGCTGAACAATACTAGATACCAAATTATACTATGAAGCTTTAATTGTCAATTCAGCTTAGCATTTGTTAAAAATAGAGGCTGATCAGTGGAACAGATTAAGAATGAAACATATATAAGGAAAAAGAATAAAGTGGTCTAGTGCTTAATAAACTCAAAGACCTCTGCAAAGGTAAGGCTTAAAAAAAAAGAAAAAGAAAAATTCCATGAACAATAAAAGTATGCCAGAAATTTTAAGTTTAGAATATATTCTATAACAGGATAAGCTCCAAAAGAATACATGACTTTAACAAAAAGGGTTACATCATCATAAAGAAAGGAAAAGAGCAAGAAATAAAGTGCTATTCAAATCTATGGAAGACTTTGTGGCCAAAAAGGAGGGACAAGGAGAAAAAAGCTCAAAACAGATGAAGTGGGTAATATTAAACATATAAAATTAAAATTTTATACAAACAAAATATAGGTATTGATATAGGTAAAATTGAAGTGAAAAAGATCTTTATAGAAAATTACACTAATAAAAATATCAGAATATATTGAAATGTTCAAGAATAATAGTTATCCTCAATAGATAAATGAACATATAAGATATGTCAGTCATAAACGTCTATTAAACACGTACCACAGGCTAAGCATTATACTATATGCTACAGATACAAAGAAAGGCAAAAGAGAATCCTTCCTCTCAGAAAGCTTATAGTCTAATATTGTATACAAGCAAACAATACCGTACAAATAAACTATATAGTCTATATATTAGAAATAATCAATAGACATGAGGCACTAAGATTAAAATGGGGGGATTTTAAGTTGGTCCTGAAGGAAGTCAGGGAAGTCAGGTGGCAGGGATTAAAAAAAAAAAAAAGGATACCAGGAACAGTGGAATTGGGGGGTCGGGGAGTGTTGGCATAGCACAATTAATGAAAAACAAACAGAATCAAGAGACGGAGTGTCACATGAGGAATAACAAGCAGGCAAATGTCCATTGATCTCATGTCAGTGGATCACAGACATAGAAGTAAATAAGAAGACCAGAGGTCAGGGAAGTGGCTGGCTGGTTATTAAGGTTTTGAAGGTAAATCTTGGAGATAACAGGGAGCCACTAGAGCTTTTAAATTAGGAGAGATATAGTCAAACCTGTGATTTAGGAATAACACTTTGAGAGCTGAATGAAAAGTGGACTAGAGTAAAGAAAAACATAAAGCCGGAAGCCAAATCAGTAGGCTAATACAATAGTCCAGCTGTGAGATGTGAGAGAAAGCTGAACGGAAGGGAGATAATTTTGGAGAAATCTAAGAAATATGTATGAGATGATACAGAGTAAAATGAGCAGAATTATTTTAAAAAGTTTTATACAGTAATAATTTCATAAAAACAAACTAATCAAAAATTAAAGAACTTTGATCAATGCAATAATCATTTCCTTGAAGAGGATTAAAGGTGAAGAGCACCTCCTTACAGAAATCAATGATACAAGATGCAGACATGGCCAATATGCTAATCAACATGTTATGCCTAACTATGAGTAATTCGTTACAAGGGTCTTTTTTTCCTCTCCTTAGCCACTAGGGAAATGGGTAGGAAGAAGAGAAAATAAATGTGTAGTCATTGAAAAAAACTAATTTAAAACTTGTTGAAGGTCATGTCAATGTCCAATTCATGTAAAAGGCCATAAATGCAATATCTGGCAAGCAAGGAAGCCTCGAGTTCAAATGTACTTCTGACCTTGCTCTGGTTGTTTGACCCTGAGGAAATCACTTACTCTCTGAGTAGTTCTTTAAGACTACCAGTTGCAGGAGGGGCCAAGTGTCCAAGGGGTCAAGGATAAAGCTAAATATTTTCTTATCAAAGAGTTCCCTATGTCAGTGGTATCAAATTCAAATAGAAAAGGACCCTCATAGGCACCAGAAAGACTTAGAAAAACCCAATGTTGTACTGTATTTTCATTTATTTTGTTAGACATTTACCAATTACATTTTAACCTAGTAAACAACATTCTAGAATTTGTTAGACCTTTAGTTTACAAACTCTGACCCATATCACTCTTATTTCTTCAGTAAATAATACACATGAAGAGACTTTTTTAAAACTTGTTTATTTGATGGCTGAGGCAGAAATCTTATGTCCCCAAATCCTTGCTATGGAGGCTAACATGTTTAGTATTTCCAAAAGCCAAATTATATTTGTAAAGAAGCGATTACAGTAATAATGGCAAATCGCTTTGTTTATTCAAAGTATCCCCTTCCCCAAAAGAAAAACCTTAACACCACATTTATGAAATCTGATACAAAAGAAATTGATGCAACAAAGCAGTATCCATAGCAACAACAACTTAATATTTCAGTCCTCTTCAGCTGCAGTGGATTAAATAAAATGACAAGATGTTCCCTTTGAAAAGTAACCTGTTGCCATAGAAACGTTGTAGGCTATGAAGTAAACAGGGACTGGACAGAAAGGAGCTGGAAGCCTGCAACTGAATAACAAAAAGGCAGAAGTGTCCATAGCAATATAGAAACAGAAGCACTAATCCAAGAAAGGTTTCTTATGAAGAATCTTGAGGCAGGGAATGGGATGAATGCTTGGCTATCACCCTTTCAATAAAGGACTGATAGAGGAAAAGTGTACACTGTCATCAGTTCCACCAAAGAAAAAGTAAATTGAAGAAAGAAATCAGAAATCAATTAGGTATTATCTATTGAACCTTTAATCATTGTTCACCAAGGATATTAAATAACCAAGCAGTAATAATAGAAACTACTTAAGAGAAAAGCCCCAGGCCTGATACCACAAAAGCATCATGATCAAAATTTTTTAATAACATTAAAGGTCATTTAGGGATAGATATGACCTGAAGTCATTGATTCCAACGTTCTCATTTTACAAAGAAGGATGCTAAAATCAAATTAGGTTAAGTAATATAACTAAAGCCAAGATCAGTCATAAAGTCATACACTGAGGATGCATCAGCAGAGCCAGGAGTAAAGAGCTGATCCTCCAGTTCATAATCTTTTCACCATGTCACCTGGATTCTGCAAGCGCTAAAAGGAAGTTTATTGAGAGTAAATAATGGATATAGAATAGAAGCCATTCTTCAGAATCTATAACATTTTGGCCTTTGGTTCATTCAAAAACCAAAACAGAATCCCCCCCCCCCCCAAAAAAACAGGGCAGTCACTGTAGCAGCACTAAATAAACACAAAGAGATCATACAAGTGACTACAATTAAGTCCTTACTTATCTCTGATTGTATGACAAAAGACTTTATGTGATCTTCTAGCTTTCTTCTATCTCAGATCCTTGGTTTCTTTTATTTATGTATTTTATTTAGTCAATTTAGAACATTATTCCTTGGTTACAAGAATCATATTCTATCCCTCCCTCCCCTACCCCTACCCATGCACAATTCCACTGGGTATAACATGTGTCCTTAGATACTTGGTTTTTAAGCTGCTCTGCAAGTTAGGATTTCTACTATAAGATAATGTTGGAGAAACTGCCAAACTACTAAGGTAATATCAAGAAAGCAATACTCTATAAATGCTACTGAATTATTGGAAAAAATATTTACTGAAAAGTTTGATAGATTTAATATAATGTATAACAAGTTCATTAAAAAAAGATCAACAGCAACTTTATTATAATCAGAATCTTTCAACCCAAGGAGTTTCAGGCTGGAAAACAAAAGGTTTATAATTTGGTACTCTTCATTCCATAACAGTCCTATAAGGGAGTTGAGAAGGAAAAGTATCCCTTTCAAGAAGCCACTAAGAACTTAAATGTAGCTTTTAAGCATAAAAAGAAGGAAGGAAAAGGTTAAGGAAATAGGAAATCAGGGTCAAAATTAAAATAAATTTATAATAAATCTATGACCTATTAAATATTAAATTCAAAAGTCACTTGCAATATGCACCACTGGACAAATGTTTTCTAATATATTTTTCAAACTGGCTATCTTCAGTCTTGGGTGGGTCTATCATAGCTTGGTCCTATGCTGGCAAAACATTCAAGAACCCAAGTTCACTTCCTAACACAAAAAGGCTTCAATTAAGGAACCAAGAATAGACCATCTAAATCTATTATTGGAATAAAAGCCTAATTTCAGAGACAATCATTATCAAAAATTTCATGACCAAGTGATGAATTTTTACATTCACAATATCTCATGAATATTATACACTATATCATGGAAAGATGGGTTGGGAAATGAAGAAAATACCCATATAATCAAAGGTCCTTAAATTCTGAAATAAATACACTATCCTCAATGATAGAGTTTAGATAAAAATTAATCAAGTCCCAAACTAATCCATACTACCTTAGGTTTACTGCCCATTTTTTTACTACTTTTGGTTTGTTGTTCTAATAGAACTAAACTAATATCTCTCACATAATGAATAATAAACCAAAATGGGATTTTTATTCTCACAGTGAATGAAATCAATTCCTAAGTTAATCTTTTTGCCAGAAACTTTGTAGGAGTTCTATAATTTGGAGAGGGAGAGGGGGAAGAAAGAAGAGAATAAGCATTTATGTTACACCTACAAAGTACCAGGCACTGAGTTAAGTGCTTTATCTGATATTATCTCATCTGATCCACACAATAACCCGAGGAAGTAGATTTTATTATCATCTCCATTTTATAGTTGAGGAAAAACTGAGGCAACCAGAAGTTAAAAGACTTGTTCAGGGTCACACAACTATTAGGTGTCTGGAACTGGGTTCAAACACAATTCTTACTTACAAAAGGCCCAAACTCCAAGTACAGTGAAACTAGCTACCAATATTACAACAGGACTTTACCATTTGCTGACAGATAATCCTATCTACCATGTATAACTGAAAGTCTATTTGTTCCTACTAGAAGGTCCATAGGATTGTATCTTCAAAAACCTGATTACTTTCATATTCTCTTCAGTACAATTATGTGAGGAAGGAGGGAGAAAGACACTGAATCATATGGCCATTGCTATGCAGGGAGGCATGAGGGAGAATAGCTATGTGTACATATATATGCATTATACACATGCATGCATACATGATTAAAAACATTATTCTTTCAGGATTTAAAAGAAAACTTTATCCTTGAAAATCATTTTGAAAAAAAGGTAACAATATAATACATCAGAAAAATAGAGTTAACAATTATATTTACAGTTCCCATACTTCTAAATACTGGTATCCTTTTTTATGACATCATTTATTTTTCCATTTCCCAAGGGAATTCTCTAGATATGGTTTGTCACATGATCAACTAGAGAATGTATAAGTGAAGCTTACTCTCAACCAAAAATAATTCCAGGAAAAGGCTGAAAATTTACTGTTTATTTATATAGCCTTTAAATTGTGCCAAGTAAAATAATTTGGATGACTCTGGGCTCAGATCTGAAGGATATCAAGATATATTTTATGTGAACAGATTCATGCTCCTTTTTTTCATTAATTTTTTATTTAATTTGCATACTAGTCAAAGAACCTGTTTCCTACTATGATTAAAAACTGCAAATTCAGTCGGATACAAACTCGTTTAGGGTAAGGACTGTCTCAGATACTTTGTATTATATTCCAGCATCTAGAATAGTGCCAGGTCAAACAGGTAGTACTTAATAAGTATTTATCAACTTGAAAATGACTAATTTTGGCTAATTGGTTATGATTAATTTTTAAAAAGCAACGATTTGAGGATGTCACTCCCTTGTTCAGTGAGATCCAGTGGCTCCTTATTGCTTCCAGAAATCTGCCTCAATGCCATTTTTTCAGGGTTATTCCATGGTACTCCTATTCCTGAACTTGATGTTTCCAGAACATTGGTCTATGTGCTCCTCCTGTCACAAGGCAGTCTATCATTACCCTTGCCCAAGCTGCTCTCCCCATGCCTAGAACATCCTATAAAAGAGCCTACAGCATTCTGAAGTTTTCTAACTTTTTCCAACTTACTTCCCCCACTTCCTCTCCTTCCCTCTCCCTTTCCCTCTTTATCCCCTTCCTTGAGAACCATACTATTTCATTGTTCTCTTTGTATACTCAGTGCTAAGCAATAGAAATATTCTAACTGAACCGAATGGTTAAGAGATTCCAGAAGATGTCCTTTGAGGATATAAGCTGAAAGAATTAGGAACGTCTAACTTGGAGAAGAGAAGATAGCTACCTTCAAATATTTAAAGGGGTACATGTAGAAGATGTCGCTACAATGTGTGAAAGTTGCAAAGAAGAAAAATTTAGTTCAATATAAGGAAAGACTTTTTACTAAGCACATCTATTCAAAATTAAAACAAAACAAAAAAATTCCTCGAGAAGATAATTGCCAGGTTGTTGTCCAGTCTTAGAAGATCTCTAGAGAAAACGACAGAATCAACATGTCCCCCAAGGTAGTTAGCCCACTTTAAAATAGCGGTGTTAGGAAGATTTTTCTCACACTAAGCCTTAAATATGTATCATTGAAACTTCTGACTAATGATTCTAGATTATTAGTAAAACAAAATTTGCTCTAGGCCAAAGTCAGATCAAAATATCAGGAACCATATAATATGCCCATTCTAAATAGAATCCTATGCAAAAGATTAATTTTACAATTTATTCATTGAAGCTACATTACTACTCACCTTAAAGTGAGCTTACAGTACTAAAATTAGAGTTTAAGTACTTTAGTATTTTCATTACGTCTGTATTTGCTTTGGGTATTCATTTTTTGCCATTTCTATTAGTAGTATTTTAGGTTCTGATAGATGTTGGTATAATGTATATAATGGTGAAGAGGATCAAGAAAGTACTAACTGAATATGAAAAGGGGCTAAGAGCCTGATTCTATTTGGCCTTAATCACCATGGTGAAGACACTGGTCCTCAAGTTTATAGGCAGGCAAAAAATGTGTGTGCGTGTGTGTGTGTGTGTGTGTGTGTGTGTGTGTGTGTGAATATAGTTATGGAGTATTGGAAACAATCCTCCAAAGCAAGAGGAAATTAAGCCCTTAAAACAACTCAATTGCACCACAACTCTCCTAAAATGGACAAGATTATTATGAAACAAACATCTTATAATGCCATATCATCATGTCTTTCTTAGATCCTAGCCCCAAACTATACTCTTTCAGAACTCCCACATGAGTAACTTCAAAGTTTAAGAACTAAGAACAATGCAAGTTACTACCAAAATTAAGCCTTCCTGAGGCAGTAATGGAACAGGAAAATAAAGACAGGCTTCCAGAGGGCAGGGCTACTCAAGTTTCTCTATATGGAGCTAACTCCTTTTGATGATTTTGGTTTTGTTTTGTTTGGAGAGAAGAGGCATGAAGATGAAAGGATAACAGGGGAGATCATTCTTTTTTTTAAGTGGATGTATTGTTTATTTCTTTGAATATAATTCAGGTTGAAAGAGCAATGTAATTGTGGAAAACAATCTCACCTATGCAACGATGAAAGCATGCACCTTCCGGTATTGAATAGGGGATAAGAACAGGAAGATATATACACAGCCAGACAAGGATACTGTGTAGAGATCACCTTTGGGAATAGGGAAGACATTTCCAGAAATGACAGTAAAAACAAGTTATTGTTAAAACTATTATAAACTTCCAATATGGCTTCATAATTTTTTCCTTCATTTCAAAATATTCGCCAAAGAACAGGGAAGGACTGGAAATGAGGGGAGAGAGGGAGGGAGAGAGAAAGTGGGAGAAAGGGAGAGAGAGAAATCACTAAGATATAGAGGTCCACAGATGCAAGTATTAAAAGTGACATGAAGCCTGTATCCTTTCTGACTAAATGCTAGAAATGATGAATCTGACAAAAATATTTCAGAGCTACCTTTAAAAATATGACTAATGATAATAATTAGTAATACTAATATGAAGAAGAAAACTAACTCATGTGATACTTTAAGGTTTGCAAAGCATTTTATCAATATCAATTCTAGAAAGCAAAAGAAACCCTCCTCAATTTTCTCCCATGCCAGATCTGTTTTTTTAACTTGCAGAGAATACAAAAGAAATGGCAAGATTCAACCACTATGATTAACAGGACTCACATTATCTTCTCCTATGAAGGAATGCCCACCTAGATCTTTACCATGTAAACCAATTCACATGTCTACTAATCAACACAAAGCAATTTCTTATGAACTCATGGAGTCTAGGATACTGTAGCTAAAGAACAGTGCAAAAAAATCACTGAATATGGTCTTAGAAAACATGAGCTATTGTTCCTACTCTTCTCCTCACTAGTGTATGACCTTGAGTAAGTCATTGTTCTTTTGGGGGCCTCTATTTCCTCATTCGTGAAATAAAGGACTCAGTTATTTCTAAGGTTCATTCCTCCTCTGGACTCCTATGAATGTAGAAGTATCAATCATTTTCATTCTTCTTATCTTTGCCTCCCAAAAGCTGGCACAGCACAGACACATACATGTAACATAAGAAGTTTTCCTTAAAGGAGACAATCATGAAATGACATTGCTGAAATCCTACAACTATTTGCTGCATCTAATGGTAACATGTTCGGAGCAAAATGTGCATCTGCTATCTACTTCTCTATATTTCAGAAACACATCCACAGAAACTATAATTGCCACTGAAAAACAGATAATCAAAACAAGTTTCCACCCACCTTCCAAGCAACCAATGGCTGCCTACCTACCATTTCTCCCTAAAATACTGTCCAAACAGTCTCTCAAAGGCCCAAACATTCCTTAATAGCGACAGGCAACAGAGCATCCTGCAGATTAGACCTACAGCTCCCTGAAGGCAGGCAAAAAGCCTGGACTCATGCATACAGAGCAACTGAAACTGTAACAAGGGGCAGGGGAAGGAGATGGGGGGGGTGGGGGGGATGGGGGGGTAATTGACATGGCCTTACATTCTGCATTTGCTCCATGCATCTCTGAACAGGGTCAGCTCTTTCAAGCTTGCTCTTCATGCATTCAGAAACCACCTGCATAGCTAGGCTGTATAAATTAGAGGCTCTTAGGAACATGCATTATGAATAATGAAATGATTTCATAAACATTTTCAGAAGTCAGAAAGAACAGCAAAAGCCAACCCGGTTGGGTGAGGCCAGAGTAAAGTAGCCTACCTGCAGGGGCTGAATGGATCATCCATGCCTAACAGACGCTCTTGTGGGTCTAGCTGTATTCCTGAACCTCTACTTTCTGCTAAAATTCTGCCTTTTTCTACTCTAACAACTCAAAATGGAGGCACATGCAGTCTGAGAGACCTCAGAGAGCTTTCACTGAGCTTGTGCTATGACCTAAGCCTTCACGCAGAACGCAGAAACTTCCCCCTCAGACTGACAGGACTGAGCATGTGCTGTGACCCTCCCTCATCCATACACTGTCTCTCACCGCAATCAATCTCAACCCTGCTGTTTCCGTAAATAAAGCACAGCCAGCAGACTCTGCAGCTTCTCCCTGCATACCAAGCTAGTGTGCAGGGAAGTGGGGCCGCTGTGAGGGGTTCCAAGACAGCCAACAGCATGGCGAACATTCAACCAGTCATCTAGAGACTTCCTACATTTGTTGTTTGCAGAGCAGTGGGGAGAGTGAATTGGACAGTTGTAGCAATCAGGGACACTGAAAACAAAGATTGCCCCAATTCTGCCTAATTCCACAGGAATCAGAGGTCCATCAGATCACTTTACCACAGTGTTTTCATATATTGTTCTTTTTCAACAAAACAATAAATATCATAGGACAGTTTAAAAAGGTATTTGTAGAAAATTCACCCAAAAATCCAGCCAATGTTCTTTCTGAAAGCTGTAAGACCTTATAATAATAATGATTCTA
This sequence comes from Monodelphis domestica, assembly GCF_027887165.1. NCBI lineage: Eukaryota > Metazoa > Chordata > Mammalia > Didelphimorphia > Didelphidae > Monodelphis > Monodelphis domestica. The sequence goes on along the minus strand of NC_077230.1, from coordinate 402,403,412 downwards.
ACTGACTTAGTTCTTTCAAGGCTTGCAAGGTGCTCTCCTCACCAGACAAACTAATGAAGCTAGCATGTGAATATTCTAATACTCATTTTACAAAGGAACAAAGGGAAGCTCTGTTGAGCAATTTATCCTTTATTTCAGACATTCAGCAAAGGCCACACAATTGAGGGAAAATTGTGAAATTCCTATGAAGGTCAATATATTCAATTAAACAGGGGCTAATATTAACATTCATGTAGCACAAGGAGGCCTCACAAAGCTTTTGTGGAGATCATTTGGATTGTCAAAAATGTCCAATGAGGCCATTCCTATAATTATGCGTATTATACCAATGAAGAAACTGACCACGACGTGAACATAGGGCTTCCCGACTGCCACTTCAGCAGCACTTTGCCCACTAACTCAACCCGCATGGCCTATGTGACAGTTCAAGACTACTATAGATTGAATGTGCTGGCATGCAGAATGGCTGACCTGGAACCATTTCATTTATCCCTCTGCCCTATTTCAGCTTAGTGGTTTATGGGCTCCCCTGAATCCAATCATCATTCTTATACAAATGATTCAACAACTTAGCCAGCCCCAATCTCTCTTCCAAGCCTCAGGTCTCCCAACTCCAACTGCTTATTGGACCCCTTGAAATGGATGTCAAGTAGAATCTCTGAACTCAGCACATCCAAATCTGAACTCTGATTTTTCTTTTTGCTTCGAACTCTCCCTTTACCAAATTTCCCTATTTCTGTTGAGGATGACAACACTCTCCTAGTCAACCATGCTCACAAACGGAATATCCTTTTCAACTCCTCACCCTCTCATGCTCATCCATATCTAATGTTACCAAGGTCTTTGGGTTTTACTTATCAGGCATCTTTTCAGTATACCTGCTTCTCTCCTTTGAACCACAACTAACGTGGTACAGGACGTCATCCCCTCAGACATGGAGGACTGCAAACGTCTGCTGGTTGGTTTTCTCACCAAAAGTCTGCTCACTGAAATCCACTCTCCATTCTGATGGCAAAATTATCTTCCTAAATTTCAAGATTGACCCTCTTTACCAACAAACTCCCATAGGCCACTATTTGTTACAGGACCAAACATAAAAGTCAGTCTTCATAAGCTCCACCACGTCAGGCTTTTTACATCTTAAGCACTGATCTCCCCACTGATCCTCACCACTTATATCCAGTTATAATTGGCCTCTCCTTGTTCCTCATTCTAGGGCAATTTTACTACCTGCCCTTTGTGCCTAGAATACTCTAACTTCTCATCTCTGCCCCCAGGCTTCCTTGAAACCCAACTCGAAATCTTTACCTTCTACAGGAGAAAAACTTTTGATACTCACTCTACCCTCAGTCATTAACCAGAGTGCTTTCCCATTGTACGTTATCTGTAATCGATCCAGCTTATTTGTTTGTATGTTGTCTTCCCCATTAGACTGCTGAGCTTCTTGAGAGCAAGAACAATCTTGTCTTTCTTTTAATTTCCATCATGTGGCACTGTGTCTGATATATAGTAGGCACTGACACTTCCTCGCTTACTATATATGCTCAGATTCATCACTTCTAAAAAGATTGTTAAAAATTTTTAAGTAAAGGATATCAGCTGGTTAATACTGAACAAGGGAGACTCATACTGAAGAATGGTAGTGATATAAAAACAAAAAAGCAATATTAACATTATTTTTAAGGTAAAATGCATAGGATAGAAAAATATCTACAATGTTGTTTAGCTATATATCCAAAGAAAAAATGCAATCTTATTTCCTAGGGGAAAAGATTATATGAGTAAGTGGCATAATTTTCTTTTTCTGTAAAATACAAGGTTTGGAGATGAGAGAGATCAATCATAATTGTGAATAAAGAAATTCCAGTTTATTGATGAAGCTGGAAGCAAAGTTACAAAAGTATTGGAAGAAAGTTAACAAGGAAAAGATCTGAAGGTAGCTAGTATGGATGACATTTTCAACTTTAACTGAGAAGTATAAGGAGAGATATAAGAGCACAGTTAGAGAGAATGGCAGGATAAAATGAGGGTTTTTAGGGATTTTGATTTTAACCCTTCTGTCTTAGTAACAACATTAAGAGAGAAGAGCAGGGAGGGCTGGACAGTCAAGAGTTAAGTGACTTGCCCAGGATCACACAGATAGGAAATGTCTGAAGCCATATTTGAACATCAATTTTCCCTAGGTCAGGCATTCTATCCAGTGCTATCTAACCACTTAAAAATAAGGGTTATTTAATGATGAAAGAGGTATTACCATGCTTGTAAGTACCAGAGGAGGAGTCAGAAGATAGAAGAGTACATAAAGGGAAAAAGAGTTTAAAAACGGGGAAGAGATGACTGGGAGGCAATCAGTAGGAACATATAGGCTCAATTGATTTATAGAGAGGAAATACATGAATTTACATGTCTAGGAGATAGCACTAAAAAGAAGAAAGGGTAACAATTCACACAAGACAGGAAGGAAAGAAGACATAGAGAGGAAAACGTAAGTGCTATCAGATGAGGAAGAGTGAATTCTCCTGACAAATGGTCACTATTATTGGTGAAGAATGAGAATGAGATCTCTTGTGTGTAAGAGTTTCTGACCGTGGCAACAACCATCTAGGTTCTGGCTACCAACATAAGTGACCTCTGAAACAACTTCTAGAAGAAGTTGGGTAAATAAGACCAAGCAATGTCCTGGAGTACTAGAAGAAATATATATTTTTTAATTTTTTAAACCTTTACCTTCTGTGTTAGAATCACTATTAAGTATTGGTTCCAAGGCAAAATAGCATCAAAGGCTAGGCAATGGAGGTAACTGACTTGCCTAAGATCATACAACTAGGAAGTAACCGTAGTTAGATTTGAATCTAGGACCCCTCCCATTTCTAGACCTTGCTCTCAATGAGCAGAGCTATGTAGCTGCCCTGAAAATATAAATCTTAAGTGAAATGTTTAGATAGTACAGAGCTGAAGTGATATGCCTATCCAATAAGTCCATAAAGTGTTTCCTATTATTAGGCCTTAAGTATAAAGTTCCTAAAAGAAAATGAGACTTCTGTGCTATTTGGTGACTTGTGCCAATATATACTTCTGGGTCTTTTTTTTATCTTATATATATTTCTTTTATGGTATAGGAAATATCTGTCCTATATCTAATCTACATAACATATTAACTATCTTTCAAGAAGGAACTCTATTAATAGATTTTAGGTATATTGTAAACATGGAACATCCCAAAACTGTGGGTAAAGATTCCATAAGGCATATAATAGTTGACTTGATCTAATTACTGGGGCCCATTTATGGGAGGGTGTGCCCATATTTTGACAGGGTGAGAGTCTTTGGGGGGAAAAAAATCTTATTTAAAAAAAATACAACTGTCTGCTTAACTTCTTTATAAGTCACTAAAATACATGTAATCACTTAATATTTTTTATGTTCTCAAACACACTGTTTACGAAACATTAACAAAATGAAAACATGAGTCTTTTTGTCCACAAAACTGCCTATGAAACAAAGGAAATGCCAACACACCCTGAAACAAGTTTCAACTATTTAATTCAACGGGTATTCACATGTATGCAAAAAAGTTACTACCCTTAATATCAAACAGAATTTTTCATTAGAATATTAAGAAAAGGGGGCAGCTGAGTAGCTCCAGGAATTATTGAATATATTTGTGAGATTTTTAAAGCATTAACAAATGGACAATTTTAGTGATATTGCCATGTCATTTGTGAAAAACAAAATTAACTCTCCCATGATTGTGAAAATGAAATTAATTCTCCTCTGATTATGAAGACTAAATTAACTCTTCCTTGCCAATTTTTAGATTTAATTACCAAAACTATATACACCACACTTACTTGAGTGGAGGAGGTCTTTGACCCATGTGTGCAATAGTCGGCGACAAATCAGAATCAACTGATTACCCCCTGGGAAGTCCTAAACAAAATTTTAGCTATAACTGGCACATGTGAAATGAGTCACAGGAAGTGATGCAAAATTAAATGTCATTAAAAAGGAGTTACAACTTCCTGTGAGGAGTTCTTTTTGAGTTCTGAGTTTGAGTTGGAGGCTGGTAAAGAATCTGCTTATTAGACCTAAGACTTTGGACTTGGTGTGACTGTTCTTAAATCTCTCCCTCTGAACTACAAAGTGGGTGAGTGGAAAAGGCTAACTCCTTTTGTGGATTTTCTGAAGGGATTAGCCTAAAGAAAGACCTACCCTCTTGAGAGAGGTTCCCTGTATCCTCAGGACCTCTGAATCAAGGCTGAGGCCACTCCAGCTAAGGACTAATTAGCTCTGCCTGGGCTGAGCCAGAGGTCAGAGCGAAATACTTAGTGTGTAGACTAGTTATCATACCCTATCCTCTCTCTGAATTTCTTACCTTTACTCTTTCTATATTTTATTTTAAAAATTGTTAAAATAAATCTTTTGGAATTCATTAAATTCCTGGCAACCCTCTTATTAATCTAGCCCAACCTTTTATAAAAACCCCTCATGTTTCTACGCCTAACACATTTGATATTACCCAGATCTATTATAGCTATCTTTTATAAAATTCTAATTGGGATCTTAATTTTTTAAAATAAGATTTATCTAGGATTCAAAAGAGTCATTAGATATTTGCACATTTCTTTAACTATTTCTCCCTGAAATGCATTTAAACTTTTCATTCAAAAATTAAAATGTAAGACTTTAGAAAAAAAATAAATATTATATTGCTTGTCTTTTCAATGTGAGTTGGAGGGGAACTGAAGGGGAAAGAAATAGGAACTCAAAATTTAAAAAAATAAATTTTAGAATAAAGTGTATTTATAAAAAAAGAATATTCAAAAGAATTTAAGATACTATATTATATCTACTAATATATATAGAATCAACGTTTAATTCACTGACACTAGTCTTCTTTTAATTAGATCTATTTTTTTATTACTTTGTAAAATCATGATTGCTACCCCAGCCATTTCTACTTTAGCTAAAGCATAAAAGATTTTGCTCCTATCCCTTATTTTATTTCTATATATATAATTCTATTTCAAGTTTTCTTCTGGTCAATAACATATTATTGGATTTTTGGTTTCTATTCCATTCAGCTATGTCCTCCTCTCTTTTATAGATAAGTACATCCTATTGACATTGTAACAACTAGTAATTATGTGTTGCTTTGTATTATAATCTCTCATACATATTTCTTTCTTTTCCTCTGGCTATTAAAAAAAAAAAGGCAAAATGACTCAAAATACTAAAGGCAGCCCTTTTTGCTATGAAAAAAACTAGAAACTCTGAGGATATCTATCAACTGGAATATGATCAAACAAGTTAACAGAATATAAAACTAGAACAATTAACAATTAAAATAACATTATAGAAAAAAATAAATTAGACTTTAGAACTCTGGGCAGGTAGGGAGCATAGGGATTAGAATTAGGAAGACTCATTTTCATTAGTTTAAATTTGTTCTCAGACACTTAACTAGTGACTGTGTGACCCTGGGCTAAACATGTATGATAGATATTACCTTAATTGGGCCCTGATTCAAGAAACAGAAATAAATTTGTTTTTCCAGAATTTTTACACATAAGACATTGATAGTCTATATTTCACCTAGAAATTATCATTTTTATTTGGATTTTTTTAATGTTTTAATTTCTCTGTCAATTGACTCATATACCTCATAACTCAGCAACGCATCCCTAAGTGATCCCTGTGTTTTTCAATCACCCTTTGGGGGGGAGGGGGAGGGCGCCGGTGTATAATTATTATTATTTTAAATTGAGAAGTTTAAATTCTTTTTGAGAGTAATTTTAAGTTAAGAAACATGCTACTTCTCTGAACCCAGAAAGAAAACCCTTTGGAGAAGGTACCATGACGATGCCTCCACAGACTACAGGCTGCAACAGAAGATCCAGAGTGAATATTGGGATGTGGTTATTTGAACTGTGTGGGATTAAATGCATATGTTTTGTATGTATACTCTTAAACCAAAGGGGAAGTCCCCCTGACTGGCCTTTTGTCAATGAGCCTAGTAATTATTGGTTTTGTTCTCTTTTCCTCTTATCCTAAAATTATTGTAATTTCAAAGTTGGTATGTTTACAAGACCCGTCAGAGAGACTAATCTTCCTCGACTCTCAGGGAGGCATATATAATTGAAAATCTGCTACCCTAAAAAAAGAACTACATATCCTGAGAGTACACTGACTTCTTGACATTACTTACTTCCTGTAGACAGAGGAGGGTGGGAGTTTGAGGTTCTTCCTCCTTTTTGGCATGATGAAGGAATCAGCAGTGATGGTGGTAAGACGGGGATTTTGAAATAGCTAATCTGCAATGGGCACATGGTTTTTTATTTTATAACCTCTTTATTCCTTGATTTCTAACGATCATTAAAATATAATATTTCCATTATTTGAGATTTAATTTTAAATTTTTAACACATAACTCTATTTGCCTCAATTCCTCACCTGTTTAATGTGCTAGGGAAGGAAAAGGCAAACCACTCCAGAATCTTTACCTAGACAACCCTAAATAAGGTCATAAAGGGTTAGACATGATGGAAAAATAAATAATCAACTGTGAATCTTAAAAATTACTAAGACTATACTTTAGACGATTTGATTTAGCTATTTCCTTATTGTAACAATGGAGATACTTGGTCTAACAAAAATCAGGAATGTCTTGGAAACTTTACATTACTCCACCCATACGTAGACATACTTTAGGGGAAGATAAAGTTGTAAACTCCTGATTGAACAATGAAGGTACTTAACTGATACCTTATAGTGAAGCTAGAATATGAACTTTAAGCTAAGTCTCTCTCTCTCTCTCTCTCTCTCTCTCTCTCTCTCTCTCTCTCTCTCTCTCTCTCTCTCTCTCCCCCCTTTCCTCCCTCCCCTATGACTGTCTGTCTCTCCTTCTCCCTCTCTCTCTCTCCCCTTAATTCCTTCTTTCCTTTTCTCTATATTAATTAAAATCTCCATAATTCCCAGCTGACTTTGGAATTTTGTTATTTGGGAATCATCCCTGGCAACCAATTATTTAGGTTTCAAGTCACAAGCTAAAATTATCTCACACAACAAAGATTCAAAAGACTGAGGACACTGAACCTCTTGCCAAAAAGACAGTGAACTTAAAAATGAAGAAGTGTGTTTTGAGACTGATAAAAAGTTGTTATTGTTTTTTGCTGGATTACTCACTATCTATCAAGACTTTATTTGGGGGAATTTCTTTTTAGAATATGCTCAGTAGGAGAAAGGATTGATAATGATAGGAACCAATTAATTTAAAAGACAATTTTGAAAATAAACAGTATCTTAAAAAGTGGTTTGTAGACTGTCTTTATTTTAACACAATAAAGGTATTTTTAAGTGGTTTTACATGTTTTACATGCATATGTGTTTTGATATTCTTTATTCCCTTACTAATGTTAGCAGTTTGGGTCTTTCAAGCCTTTTACCAAAAAACCAAGAGAAATAAAACATGCCAGTTCTAACATGCCCAAAGGGAGTATAATTGGTTAGGCCACAAGGTCAATATTTACTAAACACCAAAGAGAGTGCACATGACTATGCTTCATATTTAAATTTGCTTTACAACATAATGTAACAAAAGTGGAATTAAACTTCCATCTCTAAACATATTTTGTTGCAAATCCATTCAGAAAAGCAAAATTTCATTATACTGCTGCCTGAAAGGCCAGACTTGGGATACATTTTTGCAGTAACAGAGGTAAACTGAATACAAACGATATGAATGAAAAGAAAATATTTTCAAAGAAATAGTCCAAATTAATGTCTAATTAGATGAGGAGTTCAACATGGGGGATAGCATTTCACTCAAAAATCAAATTCTGCCTCAATATATTCCTGATATATTTATATATGGTTTCTTTTTTACAAAACACAGCAAAGCCCTAAGTGTTTTTAAATGGTATAACAGACATAAAAAAAGACCACTTCTTCTAGTTGAAAGGACCAAAGGAATCCATTTGAAATCTCTAAAAAGGCATGAGAAAAAAATTTTAAGCAATTACAAAGAATCACCTATTACCTACTATCCACCCCAGTGAGACAATAATAAAAGTAAAGGAAAAATACTGTCATGACTGCAGTAAGAAGAGGAAAAGTCATAGATACTTGGGCCTATCACCACAAATGCCATAAGGAACATAAGTGCTCCATACAATGTTTAAGACACTGACATAATCTGGAAGAAAAAAAAAACAACTCTGCTTGAGACATTGATTGTTTCAAGATTCCAAGACTAATTATCATTTTCATACTAACGTCAACATAAGAAGCTGGAATATTTCACTTAGAAATGCACTATTATCTATGGAGAATAAAAATATCATCTGCAAACAGGGAAGTAACTTCTAGGAATAAAATGAGGTTTGAAAAAACCTTTTCTGCCAGTATTTAGATTTAACATTAAAAAACTATTCTCTAGAGCAGAGGCATCCAAAGAAGAACAACTAACGTTTTCAGTAGAAAGTGAAAAAATGAGACCCAACTTCCTCCTAGAAAACATACAGACATTTCACCAAAGGCACTACAAAGCAAAAGGCAATACTGATTCTAAGACAGAAAGTAAGGATTGTTTTTAGAGTGCTTAAGATAGTGCTTCTTGGCACAAAATGCTATAAAATTTCAGTTATTATGATTAGCAGCAACTTAGCATTATTATTAAATAGGAAATCTTTTTATGAAGTTTCTTTTAATTCACTTACCCAATCTCAACCATTCTCTTCCAGTGACATTTAACTAATATAGAGTCCTTCATTGCCATTTATCTCCACTATAAAAACAGTTACCCAATCAGTGCCTCAGTCTTTCTGTCACTCTAATCAATTTATTTTAACAATTCACAGATACAGGCTCAAATCACTCATGCTAAAAATCATTCAATGGCTCTATATTCTAAATGAAGAAAAAAATACTTTGGCATTCGAGGCCTTCCCTAGTCAAGCACAGCCCAAATTTAAAGCCTTATCAAAAAATACTATGCTCAATTAAAAGTCTGTCCTATATGGACTCAAATCAAAATTAACAACTGTGAAAATTGTTTGGGCATGATCTTATTGCTAATATAGTTTGATACCACAAACATTATATATCTGTATGGCATTTTAAATCTAGTTCCAAAAGAGAATCTACAAAAATTTTGCCTTTAATAATTCTCCATTGCTAAATTAATGGTTTTTCATCTTGCCTTTTCCTCTCCCCTATGAACAATAATAGAGGTGAGTCATACTCACAGCAAGATTTTTTGTTCAAGATTATTTCTACATAATTTTGTATAATTTTCATTGTGTTTTCCATGTGTGCAGAGACGCAAGCAAACATCAACAAACCAAAGAAATATCCAAAAATCTTTTCCCTTCTCCAGCCCTAAGATCCCATTTCATTCCTTGGGAAGAGCCAGTAGCATCTTACATAAATTTCAACCTAAATGAGAATGTTTATTTCTGAAAACAGATTACTCTAAACGTAAATAACTTAGTTTAAAAAGGAAAAGAAAATTACTTACCTTGTCTCTGGATTATATCCCAATATATAAAAAAATGAATCCACACGAGCTTTAAACTCTCTGGCAGCAAATATGTCAGAAAAATGGGAGATATTACACTTCCCTCTGAAAATGAAGAAAAAAGGATTTCAGGTAAATTAAAACAAACAAACAAACAACAACAACAACAAAAAACACGTTAAAAGTCAAAATAATCCCAAAAACGGAGGACAAAAGGAGGAGAATATGTTAAAAAAGCAATCTATGACCCTTTCTCTCATCAGTTGTGATATCACATTTGATTTCTATCTTATACAGAGGTACAGACAGAGGAATCTAAAACTAGAAGAAATGTCAGAGGTCATGCAGTCCAACACTTATTTTCACAGAAAAGCAGGATAAGTGACCTGCCAAAAGTAACAGCAAATGAGTGGTATAGTTAAAACGCAAATTTCAGTATGGCGTAGAAGAGACAGGACAGGCATGGAGTCAAAAAACCTGGTTTCAAATTGTGACTCTATTACCCAATGAACAATTTTTTTAAAATTTTATTAATTTAATTAGTCAATTTAGTCATGTTCTTTCCCTCCCCCTCCTCGTACTCCCTCCTGTAGCTGATGCAAAATTCCACGGGGTTTTATATTTGTCTTTGATCAAAACCTATTTCCATATTATTGATGTTTGCACTAGGGTGATCATTTAGAGTCTACATCCCCAATCATATTCCGATCGACCCATGTAATCAAGCAGTTGTTTTTCTTTTGTGTCTCTACTCTAACAGTTTTTCCTCTGAATGTGAATAGTGTTCTTTCTCGTAAATCCCTCCGAGTTGTTCAGGATCACTGCATTGCTGCTAGTAAAGAAGTCTATTACATTCGATTGTACCACAGTATATCTGTCTCTATATATAATTTTCTTCTGGTTCTGCTCCTCTCACTCTGCATCACTTCCTGGAGGTTGTTCCAGACTCCATGGAATTCCTCCACTTTATTATTCCTTTGAGCACAATAGTATTCCATCACCAACATATACCACAATTTGTTCAGCCATTACTCAATCGAAGGGCATCCCCTCATTTTCCAATTTTTGGCCACCACAAAGAGTGCAGCTATGAATATTCTCGTACAGATCTTTTTCCTTATTATCTCTTTGGGGTACAAACCCAGCAGTGCTATGGCTGGATCAAAGGGCAGACAGTCTTTTAGTGCCCTTTGGACATAGTTCCAAATTGCCCTCCAGAATGGTTGGATCAAATCATGACTCCACCAGCAATGTATTAATGTCCCAAATTTGCCACATTCCCTCCAAAATTTATTACTTTCCTTTGCTGTCATGTTAGCCAATCAGCTAGGTGTGAGGTGGTACCTCAGAGTTGTGTCGATTTGCAGATCTCTGATTATAAGAGATTTAGAACACTTTTCCATGCGCTTATTAATAGTTTTGACATTTTTATCTGGAAATTGTCTATTCATGTCCCTTACCCAGTTATCAATTAGGGAATGGTTTGGTTTTTTGTACAATTGATTTAGCACTTTATAAATTTGAGTAATTAGACCTTTGTCAGAGGATTTTGTTATGAAAAGTTTTTCCCAATTTGTTGCTTTCCTTCTTATTTTGGTTACATTCATTATGTTTGTACAAAAACTTTTTAATTTGGTATAATCAAAATTATTTATTTTATATTTTGTAATTTTTTTTCCAACTCTTCCTTGGTCTTAAAATCTTTCCTTTCCAAAAGATCTGACAAGTGTACTATTCTGTGTTCACCTAATTTACTTATAGTTTCCTTCTTTATATTCAAGTCATTCACCCATTTTGAGTTTATCTTAGTGTAGAGTGTGAGGTGTTGATCCAAACCTACTCTCTCCCATAGTATCTTCAAATTTTCCCAGCAGTTTTTGTCAAATCGTGGATTTTTGTCCCAGAATCTGGGATCATTGGGTATATCATACACAGTTTTGCTGAGGTCACTTACCACAAGTCTATTCCATTGATCTTCCTTTCTGTCTCATTGCCAGTACCATATTGTTTTGATAACCACCTCTATATAGTACAGTTTGATATCTGGTACTGCAAGGCCACCTTCCTTCAAAAAATTGTTTTAATTATTTCCCTGGATATCCTTGATCTTTTGTTTTTCCAAATGAACTTTTAATGTTTTTTTTTTAATTCAATAAAAAAGTTTCTTGGTAGTTTGATGAGTATGGCATTAAATAAGTAAATAAGTTTGGGTAGGTTTGTCATTTTTTTATGTTAGTTCGTCCTACCCATGAAGAATTAATGTTTTTCAAATTATTTAGATCTAGTTTTAATTGTGTAGAACATGCTTTGTAGTTCTGTTCATGTAATTCCTTTGTTTGTCTTGGCAGATAAATTCCTATGTATTTTATATTGTCTAGCGTGATTTTAAATGGAATTTCTCTTTCTAATTCTTGCTGAGATGTGTTGGAAATACATAGAAATGCTGATGACTTATGTGGGTTTATTTTGTATCCTGCTACTTTGCTAAAGTTGTTGATTATTTCGACTAGCTTTTTGGTTGAATCTCTAGGATTCTTTAAGTAGACCATCATATCATCTGCAAACAGTGATAGCTTGGTCTCCTCACTGCCAATTTTAATACCTTCAATTTCTTTTTCTTTTCTAATTGCTAATGCTAGTGTTTCTAGTACAATGTCAAATAATAGAGGTGATAATGGGCATCCTTGTTTCATTCCTGATCTTACTGGGAAGGTTTCTAGTTTATCCCCATTGCAGATGGTTTTAGATATATTCTGATTATTATTCTTAGAAAAAGCCCTTCTATTCCCATACTTTCTAGTGTTTTCAATAAGAATGAGTGTTGTATTTTGTCAAAGGCTTTTTCTGCATCTATTGAGATAATCATGTTGATTTTTGTTGGTTTCCTTGTTGATATGGTCAATTATGTGGATGGTATTCCTAATATTTAAACATCCTTGCATTACTGGGATAATGAACACTTAAGCAGTTATTGTGATATAGCTATGCTCAGTCTTGGTATATAAAGAAAAAGTTGAATAGTCCATGCCCTCAAAGAGTGTACATTAAAGGAAGTATCCCAAAGAATGACTGAACATGGAGACCAAGAAAAGTGCAATTAATCTGAGGAAACTGAACTAGATGATGTCAAGGATCCCTTCCAAATCTAAATCTATAATCTTTGATTCCCAGAATCTACCTATGCCTCTACAACATAATGGCATCCAAATATAGTAGTTTAATATATATAACCATATCAGTGACTAATTGCCAGGTACTGTGCTAAGCTCTGGGGATCCAAAGAAAAGTGAGACAATCCATATTCTCAGAGAGCTGCCAATCTAATGGAAGAGATAGTACACAAATAGCAACTGAAAGACAAACTGTAGATAAATCAAAGGGAAGACAGATAAAACAGAATAATCAACAATGGGAAGATTTTGTAAAACAAAGGATAAACAAAGGGAAGACATAAAACAATAGAGTTTTCATATAGGTGAAATTTTAGGAGAAAAAGAAACCCAAGGGGGAAGAGGGAGAGAGGGAGAGAGAGAGAGAGAGAGAGAGAGAGAGAGAGAGAGAGAGAGAGAGAGACAGACAGACAGACAGACAAGACAGAGACAGAGAGAGACAGAGAGAGACAGGGGGGGGGGAACAGAGAGGGGGAGAGAGAGAGAGAGAGAGAGAGAGACAGAGACAGAGACAGAGACAGAGAGACAGAGAGGGGGGGGAAACAGAGAGGGAGAGAGAGAGAGAGAGAGAGAGGGAGAGGGAGAGGGAGAGGAAGAGAGAGAGAGAGAGTTAGTTAGACATGATGGACAGTGAGGAAAAGTTATCAGAATAAGGAGATAGGGCACAAACAACAATGACATCTGGGAGTGTGGAAGGTATAAAAATAGATGGATAGAATAGAAGAGGAAGGAAAGGTTATGAAGGGTTTTGATTAAGGGTTGTGTAAAACAAACATTAGATTTTATATTTAATTGTAGAGTTGTTAAGTAGCCACCAACAATATTTAGTAAGCTGTTAACAAGATCAGACCAGGGCTTTAGGCAAAAAGAATAAAGCATTTAAAAAGGGGGCCAAAATAAATAATGAGTGTCTGTCAGAAGGAGTATAAGATTACAAATGGGGGTTGAGAGGGAAGAAACAAGGATGAAACCATGGTTGTGGATATGGGTGAGTAGAAGAATGGTGACATCTTTGGCAATAATAGGGAAGTTAATAAGAGGAAGACTTTGGGGGAACAATTATGAGTTCAGTTTTGGAAAGATGGAATTTAAAATGCTATCTGCTGGCTGAATATTGACCTAGAAAAAACACAAACTCACATTACCTATGTTGAATTATATTTTTAATCATTTTTCTAAACATTTCCAAAGTACATATTAATCTGGATTGGGTCCTTCTGAAAAGTCAGATAACATACCATTCCAGGTGTTCAAGGAAATAGAAATATGACAATAAAAATCAATAAGAGGTTTAGGATATATAAGCAGATTTTTAAATCATTACATAAAGAAACACATTAGCACAGAAAGAGATAAAGAAGAGGAACCAGAACAAAGAACTATACAAAAATTCAGTGGACATGGCTTAGATTAAGACCAAGGAAAAGAAAATGAGAAGGAATGGGAAGACAAATAGGAGAACCAGAAGAGAACAGTGCACTGACAATTTATCGAAAAGAGGATAAACAATAGTGCCAAAGGCTGCAGAGAAGTCAGGAAGGATAAAGTCTAAGAAAAAGACATTAGATTTGATCATTAATAGAGAACTGGGAACTTTAGAAAGCAGTTGCAGCTGAATGATGAAGTCAAAAGTTGGACAGAAGAAAACTAAGAATGAGTGGACAGGAATTGAAGATACCTATTGTAAATAGTTTTCTCAAGGTATTAAGTTTAAAAAAAAAAAGCCAAGATAACATATGTTAGTGGTGATAGATGGGCTAAAGGAGTTTTTATTCTTTTGTTTTGTTTTTTTTTTTTTTGCAGATGCAGGAGATATGGGCAGAAAGAATGCTTAGCAGTAAACAGGAAATGAATGAATATTAGGGAAAGAATAGAAATGATGAAGAGAAGCAATTTTCTGGAGAAGATAAGTTGGAGTAAAGCAAGAGTATTTCTTAGAGCCAAGTAACCTGTTTATGTGAAACAGGTGAATCAGCAAAAGGATAAAAGGCATGGAATCCAATTAATCACTGTTCCTATTCTATCAAGAAATTTGTTTTAAGGGGAATTTTTTTGTGAGACGAGGTATTGGGTAGAATATGACAACATCCTGCCAGATTTACTAGGCTCTAAATTTTCTACCTTATAGGCCTAGTGTTTATAACTTCTTGTGACATGAAACACTTTGGTTATTTAGAGAAGTCTCAGAATCTCAGAATCATAGTTTTATGTGCAGAAAGTGAAATATATAAGACTTGGGGAAGGGGGAGGGGGGATAAAAAAAAGAAAGGGATGAGATTGAAGGCTGTTCCAGAGAGACAGTATGAAAAGAACTAAGGATTCAAAAGATTGGAAGTAACAGTCAGACCAAAGAGCTGGGTTTAGAAGTTGCAAGTCAAAGGGAAGGAAAGGTGGAATGACAACAGATTATAACAAGATACAAGAATTTTACATTTCACGATCACAGATCATGTTCCAACACTTGTAGGTGATGGAAAGATAAAAAAAAAGGGTATGAAAATCTCTGATTATAGCTATAGTGAAGAAAAGAAGTATGTCATGAAAATTTTGGAAACTGAGGAACTGGAAGCTATAAGAGAGGGAGAGTAAATATGTATGTTGAAATCTCTTGTTACGAAGGTAGATGTTTAGGAGATGACTAAGACTGTGGTTCACTGAGAAAGAGCCTAAGCACACTGAAAAATAAAGGCAGAAAATAAAGATGATCATTGTGTTTGGTTCTTAGGATACTGATTGAGTGAATGACTGACAAATATTCTTTCTCTCCTGACCATAACAATGGGTTTTTTCCATGTCTAAGATGGTCTCCTTTTTTCTCCTTTGCCTCTCAGAGTTGGCTTGATTCAAGACTCTGACTAAATATCACATTTTCTAGAATGCTGGTCCCTTCAGTAACTAACCTTTCCCTAGAGATTAATTCAAACTTTTATGTGTATTATTTGTTATTTATTTTTACACTTGTCATCTCCTGTGTTAAAACATAAGTGACTTGAGATCAGGGACTTTGTTTTTCTATTGTATCTGTAGTTCCTAGCATCAATTCAGTTTGAATGAATATTAGCTACCTGATCAAAATCAAAGACACTTGGTCTTTAATAATACTATTAATACTTTAATACTGTTAAAAGGCTCTAAAAAAAACAGATACAAAACTATTTTAAAATTTACCCATAAGAAAGGCATCGATATTTTCATTTTTTTTTGTAAAGGACAAACCCCACCTGAAATTTTATGAATTGAAAGGTTGAAAACTAATAATTGATTTACCAAGACAAAGAATATAATACATAGTGATCAAATTCTCAGCTATAGCAGCTATACTACTAAAGAAGGTAAATAAACTTTATAATTCCAATTCTATGGGAAAACATTCATCCAGATATAAATGTAGATACTAAGTACAACATACCTTCCCCTTAACAAAGTGGAGAGGGAGAATGCCAAATTGGGCTGATACTAAAAGCAACCTTTCATTCTGCAGCTACAAATTTCACCACAAGTACCACCATCATTATCATCAACATCCTCCACCTCCTCCTCCAATGAGTATTTAATTAAATGTGAATTCATGAACCATCACTGAATTAGACAGTGAGGGAGGCAATAAGGAATTATTATATTTATTAATGTAACCTGTTGGGAATATTATCATCAAACACTAACTTACTATATGCCAAGTACTGTGCTATCCAATGCTCAAAAAGCTAACTATAATTAGATACAAGGGCAGTGAATATATATTCAATCAGACAACCAACTAGCATTGATAAAGAACCTTCTATTTGCTTTTCACTATACTAAAGCTACATGGACACCCAAAAATAAATAAATGAATCAATGAACCAGTCTTTGCCTTCAATGAGCTCATAATAGAGAAAATAACATGTAAACAACTGTGTACAAACAAGATAAAGACAAAAAAAGAGAAAGGGGGGGGGCGCCATATAAGAGATGTTAAGTAGAAAGGAAATATTTCAAAATTGGTTGGATATGGGGGACATGAAAACTGCAAATAAGTATGTAATGGGAAAGTAATATAGGGAATTAGGACAACAGTAATGGGAGAGTAATAGGGAATTAAGGAGATTGGTTCAAATCTAAACTCTAATGCTTTTACTAAGTGTGTGATCACTGAAAAATTAGCACGTCTTTTTAAATTTCCTCATCTGTAAAATAAAGATAAAAATGCTGGCAATATTTACCAAACAGAGTTAATATAAAAGTACTTTGTATGAAAAGAAGTAAAGAAATTGAACTTGCTATGAATACTGTTATTAAACAATAAATGTCTGCTGTGTATAAAGCACTGAATATGCATGTATATTAAAGTAACCAGCATTACCAACTAAAATGGCCATTCTCTTAGATAAGCATCTCTTATGATTCTCACATCTACATATCCTGCCCTAAGCTCTCTACTGACCTCCATTGTTCATCTCCAACAGCATTGCAGACATGTCAAGCTATATATCCATAAGACAACTTAAAACTAAACATGTGCAAAGTAAAATTCACTATACCCCCCCCCCCCCCAACCCTCCTCTTCCTTTCAATCTTCCTGGTCCTTCTGGTTAAAAGTACAGCAAGTATCTTAGGTTCCTCACTCTCTCTCATTTCCCCAGTCCAAGGTTGTTGCCAAAATCTGTAGGTTCCACCTCTACAGCATCTCTAGAATACACCTCCTTTTCTATTCTGACATTGTCACTGTATTGGAATAAACCCGTATGAACTCACATATTGATTATTTCATTTGCTTGACAGTAACTATACAGCTGCCACAAATCCCTCCCTACTACAACCTATTCTCTTTTCAATCACTGAGGAAATTTTTCTAAACTCAGACACAATCATCCCATTTCTTTATTCAGTTAAAATCTTGCTCTCATTAGCACCTACACATACACACACACGCACGCGTGCATGCACACACACGTGCGCGCACACACACACACACACACACACACACACACACACACACACACACACAGTCTATATTAGATACTTAAAGACCTTCATGAACTAGTCTTTCCTGCCTTTCCAGGCTTCTTATAACTTACTCCTTTCCATCCCTCCCATAACCCCCCCCAAACTGCCACGTACCCTTCAGTCCAGTGGCCCTGGACTCCTGGTTATTTGACTCTCCAACGTTCAGCATCAGGCATTTTCTCTAGCTGTCCAAACCCAGAATGTTCTCCCTCCTCATCGCTACCTACTGACTTCGATGACTTCTAAGTTCCAAACACAAATCCATCTTCTACAGGAAATGTTCCAAGCCCTCAAATTCTAGTGCCTTCTCTCTATTGATTATGACCTCTTTATCCTGTAAATAGTGTGAATATGTCTATTTACTGTCTCCTCCATTAGATTGTAAGTGACGTGAGGACAGGGATTGTCTTTTGCTCTTTTTGTATAGGCAACTCTAAGCACAGTGCTAGCCACATAGTAGGCACCTAAAAGATATTGATTGATTGATTTCTCCTCTTTAATTCATCCTTTATGTATTGTTCCATTTTTTTTTCCTTCAAATCCTCAGCACCTCTCAAAGAGATTATAGATCTTGGGCAAAAAGGAGCCTTGGAGATCTCCTAGCCAAGACTTCTAATTTTACAGATTAAGAAATGGAGGCTCAGAAATATAAAGTGATTTCTTCAAGGCCACACATATAATAAGCAACAGAGTATAGCATCCTTTTAAGAAAATTTGGTTAACAGAAAAATGAAGCAAGGATTCTCTCACTGCTTATTTGATTTTCTTTACCTATGGTTTGGGGGTGGGTTGAGAGTTTGATAGACCACCTCCTAATTAGCTATTTACCAATAGGAGATAACTTGGGATATTCAAGGAAGGAGCTGAATAATGAGCTCCCAAGAAGTGTATATAGGTACCTGGTCAAGGAGAGTAAGGGTTTGGATTTTCCAGAAAATCAACAGGCCAAATTAGGATGCCTTTGATCAATCCATAAATAAAATTTAAGAAATATTGCCTCTTGAGAATTTCAATAATTATTGGATTAAAGGATTTTGGAGGCAGTGTGCTCCTTTTTCTGAGAATTATGCTTCCATCTGTTATTACTGCCTGTATGATCTTGAGCAAGTCAACTACCATGCTAGAGCCTCTTCTTCAGTGATAAGAGGCAGCTTCTCAAAAAGAACCCATCTCCAGGAACAGATAACAGAATCCTGGGATTCCATCCACATATACATATGTACATACATACACACACATATAACGCCTTGCAAACCTTTGATTTCTATGAAATATGAGCTATCAATAATTGTGATACAAGTCAGAATACTTGGATGAGTCTTGGCTCAGAAAATTACTGTATGATTTTGAGTAATTCATTTAACCCTTCTGGGCTCCACTTGACTCAACTGCAAAATGGTGATTATAGCAATCGCACTCTTATAAGATTGCTATGAGAGTTTATATAAGCAAGTGTCTTGTAGAAATGTAACCTACTATTATTTTTACGTGAAGGCAGCTAGGTGACTAAGTTGATAAAGCATACTGGGTCTGGGGTAAGAAAGACCTGAATTTAAATACAATCTTATATACTCGTTGAATGACCTTGGGCAAATTATTTAATTTCTGTTTGTTTTAATTCGGCAAAGCACTCTGATATCTTTGGCATGAAAATTTGCTCATACAGAGTCATAAAGAGTCAGATACAACTAAACAACAAAATTATTTTTACTAAAATTTAAAAGGCTCTAGGTGGATTCACACCCTCTGGTGAAATTTTTTCATCAATAAATTTTCCAAATGGCAAACTCGTAGTTAAAATTTCTAGAAAAAGGCAATTTTCCACTGAAACCAAGATTCCCAAATACTTCAAGTTTCAAGACCACTCCACTCATATACCACTCTCATGTTTCATTATGGCATGGCAGGGACCCAAGGAGCTTGAGAAATTTGCCAATGGAACCCAAGCTCTGGTACATCCTGCAAAGGTGTAGAAATTTCCAATATGATCTTGCAATAGACTAGAGTAATGCTGGATAGGCTTATCCTCAGAAAGGAATACCACTGGGCAAATAACTTCCTTTGTGATGACAGAAATAAGCCCCTGCTGTGGAATACGAGAATTCCTATCTGATCAACAGAAGGATCAGGGAGATGCTCTGCAGTTGTCCAAACAATGCTGGGGATAAAAAGCTGGAACCCTCAACAAAAAAAGAGTCTTTCAATGCAAAGAATAAACATTACATCAAACAATTAATTATTTAGTGCCTTATTTCACTGAAAATAGCAATAAGTTGTAATATTTTATAATTATCAAAATAACTTAAAAGATACATTTTATTGAAATATTTTTTTCCTAAAATAGCCAAAATGCCAATATCTTTAAACAAAATTCAGTAGATAACAATGGAAATCAAACTGTCCAATCAATGGCCTGCTCAAGGATATGGAACTCCAACAGTGATGCCATTTCAAAGCTCTAAATTTTACTGGCAAGAAGTACAATGGGAGAAGAATGACCCAGATCATGTTGAACTCTTCAACATGGTGGCTCAGTGGATTGAGAGCTAGGAGGTCCTGGGTTCAAATTTGACCTCAGATATTCCTAGTTAAATGATTCCTCACTGCCTAGCCCTTCCTGCTCTTCTGCCATAAAACCAATACACAGTAATGATTCTAAAACAGAAGGAAATGGTTTTTAAAAAAGTGAACTGAAACAACAACTAGAAAGATGATGCTCATAAACATGTTTTTTAAAAATCAAGTGAAAACTCCCCAGGAAGAATAAAATCATCAGACAATACAGATCAAATATTAATTTTAAATACTTGCAAATCAAATGTGTTCATGACCTCAGAACATTGGTCTAATCAGAACAATTATATCACATATATTTGGTTTGGTTTTTTTTTTTTAATCTCTAAATTGCTTAACTGCTTGATGCCAGAAATATATTGTAATAAGTAGAGATTAGAGTATGACGAAGGTGTAATGAGGGGAAATGAAAAAGACAATGAAGGAAAAGATGGAAAGGAAGGAAGAGTGGGCAAAAGAAAAAAGAAAAGAAGGACTTTTCAATTTCTAAGCCTATTTATTTAAAATTCTAAGTCAGTCAATTCAAGTAAATTTTCTCATTTAACTAGCTATTTTTACTACATGCAAACTTAACATTAGAAATCAAATTCATGAAGCCATGGAAAGGACATTGGTGTGTGGATGGAAAACTATCCCAAAAAATCAATAAATTTTTCTAAGTTTATCTAAAACTCTTTAGGTTCAAAGAAAGACTCTCCTGTACCTACAAAATTTCCTCCTCCAATTTGCCTTCACATAACCCTCTCAAGTTACTTTCAGAGAAGCACCATCAGAACATTTTTATTAGAGATTATTCCATTAACATATGGCAATATCCATTGCATTAATAGCCAAAAAAAAAAAGTTAACTTTTATTATAGAGTGGGGAAATTATCTTTCTCCACCTTCCACTTAAAGGGTAAAAGTACATCATTTAAATACAAAATCTACTTTTAATAAATGTTTGCTTGTTTTCTGTTGAGCATAAAACCCAAATGATAAAAAAAAAAACTCTATGAATTGCCAAATACAGCTCATATACAAGCAAGAGGCAGAATTTCATAAATAACATGTAACTAGCTGAGCTTTTTTAAAAAAAACTAAATAACAAACACAACACCTTAAAATCAATACTCTGTATTGGTTCCACAGCAGAACAGTGTTGTGGGCTAGGCAACTGGGGGGGGGGGGGGGGGGAGAGGGGAGAGGTGAGGGGGAAGGAGTGACTTGCCTAGGGTCATACAGCAGGAAAGTGTCTGAGTTCAAGTGAGCACTTTTTTTTTTAAACCCTTACCTTCTGTCTTGGAATCAGTACTGTGTATTGGTTCCAAGGCAGAAGAATTGTAATGGCTAGGCAATGAGGGTCAAGTGACTTCCCCAGGGTCACACAGCTAAGAAGTGTCTGAGGCCAGATTCTAGGACTGCCCACCTCTGGGTCTGGCTCTCAATCCACTGAGCTGCACCCAGGTGAGTATTTCTAAGGCAGTGCCAGTTAATATGGAAGAGAGGTATAAGAAATAAAGGAAATAAAGAGGGAGAGAGGGAGTACTGGTATATATAAAGGAAGAAAGAACCTCTAAAAGATGAAATGCAATAAAACACACACTAATTAATCAGGCCAGCACTGGAATGGGATTTCAGAATCAAATACTTCCAGATAAAATAATTACTTATGACAGTAAATATCTTCTATTTTATATGAGACTTTCACCTACACTCTGCCACTTACCGAAGAGCAGCAGCATGGTAAGTATCAACATAATCGGAAATGAAGAGCTCTCGATTCTTGATGACTGGATCTGTAATGACAAGTTCTCGTCCAGAATCTGTTAGAAAAAGAAGGTCATAAGATAGGAATTCTTAAAACACCCATCTTTCCTAAGACAAATTGCCTTAATTCTTGTTCCAATTCACGACCATTTTTTTTAATCACTGAAAATCTCCAAATTTATTCTGAACACACATAAGAGAACATGGGACCTGAGAGCAGATTGGGGCAGAGAAAGGAGATTCGAAGGGGAAGGTGGCGTAGATCATAATCCAGGTCTTCATTAGCATGAGAAACTCCAAAGATGTAAGCTTCTTTCAAAAATGAAAACAAACAACCTTTGTGATTTAGGGACAGAGAGAGTTACCTAAGTACTACTAAAGAGAATACCAGTTGGTCACAAAGTAGAATCTTACTTATTATGCACTTACAATGTGTTGAACATTAGGGATACAAATATAAAAAGAAACAATGATCCTTGAATTCAAAGAGTTTTCAGTATAATGGGGATAGAAAATATTTAGGTGGGGGCTTGAGGGGGTGTGCAAGAGTACTATTGCACTAAAAGCATCACAAGTATGCTAAGTAGATCTAGAGGCCTACAAATTGGGACACTGTTTACAGAAGGACAATGTCAGGAATATATGTTAATGGAAGAACCCTAATCCTGGTCTTTCGGATTCTAAGGTTGGAAACACCATCCATTCATATCAACCACGCTGCTTTTAAATGGGGATTTATGCCAACACTAGTTCAATTCACCACATTTATGAAATGTCTACTCTGTCAAAAGTCCTGTGTCAACAACTGAGGATTCAAAGATAATTTTTTTTAGACTCCCTGTCCTCAAAGTGCTTGTATTCCATTATGGGGGTTATTATATGTAAAAAAGTACATGTAAAAATATAAATGAGTAATATAAAGTAATTTCTAGAAATTGCTAACATTAGGGTAGAAGAGAAGAGGTCAAGAAAAGGCTTGATTTGGAAGGAATATTTTGGCCACACTCTAAAGAAAGCTCAAGGTTGTAATGGAGGCAGTGAGGAGAAGGGACATTCAAGGAGAGAAATGCTAGTAATATACAAACAAAAGCAAGCAAAGACATAGATGGGTGGACTTTGGAATATAAATGAGTGGTGCCACCAGGTCATTCTAACTGGAGAGAATGTATCAAGGGAAATGATATAAGACTGAAAGGAGTGATTTGAGATTTATTACAGAGGGCTTTAAATGTCATGCTGAGTAGTTTGAATTTTATCCTAGAGATAATCAGGAGGCAGAAGGGAACAGACTGTGACATTGTCACTAAAATACAATTACAAAGCCTCATGAATCTATCAGTTCCAAAGTACGGAGTCTGGTTTGTTTTTATTTCTTACAAGTAACTTTTAATTGATTAAACTGAGTGAGTTCATAATTCTCAAGCCAAGGAGTCATATAGATAATTTGATGAATGAAATGTGCCCCCAAAGTTCACAAATACTAACCCTCAAAGCTTTATAGATTTAATTGATTTTAACTTTCTATTTAAATTAAGCAAATTAGCAAACATACTTATATTTTCCATTGTAACTTCTTGGGTCTACAATTCCTATCAAATTTAATAAAATCTTAAAGCTAATTCTTCCCATTATATATCATTTTTTTTCTTTAAAATATATGGGATTTTCCCATGTTACTACAAATTTTAAGAGGCAGCTCCCTGAAAATTTCCTCTCTAGGTATTCCTCATTACTACTATTCTATTCAAAGAATCATAAGATTCCTTACAGGTTCCTCCTACAAAACCAATTAAAGGCTGAGAAAATTCACTGCTGAGAAATTAAGGGAAAAAAATATTACCAGAACAAATACACCCTAGTAGGAACTAATCTTATATCTTAAATATTATTCACATATTTACAAATTTAGTCTATTGTTTTTTAGTAAACTAAGAAATATTTTGGAAAAACTATAGCCTCAAATTTTAATAAATTATTACAATTAAATTTCACATAATAGGAGTATTCAATAGAAGAGTCAGTATCTTTCTACTTATTTATTAACCTTCATGTTTCAAAGAAGAGGTTTCTTCTAAATTTTCTTTTAATTCTTATCTGGGGATTTAAAATTTTTTTATTCTGTTTGAAGGTAGATATGCAGACAAATGTACAGTAAAGTTGTAGAACAAACTACAATACTAGATAAAAAATAACTTAAGTACACTGTTTTATAAAAGTTTTAAATTGAAGCTGGATTGGTAATCATGAAATAAGGTTAAATATGAATATTTTTCCTACGAATAGAAACAAGAAAATAAAAGAACAATATAATTCTGATTTCAAAAAATACATTCAAACATATATTCCAAGTGTTCCAAGAAAAGATCTAGATCAACAAAAATTAATATAGTAATGCATTCCAAAGAAATGTTATAATTTTTAAAATAACAGTACATTTTATTTCAAGGTTAATATATATCAATGAGTCTACAGAAGGAAATAAGTTTTATAGCTTTTTCATAATCAGGGACTGAGAAAAAAAAAGGAAAAAATAACAAAATGTAATCCAATAGGATTTGTAATATTGATAATAGGCCAAAACTGATAGAGGTAAGGTAGAGGGGTGCAGAGATTTGTCAAGTGTATAAATCATGCTACCATTTCTTAAAAAAACCTTTTGCTATCTATTCTGAACAGCAATTTACAGGAAAAGACAAATTAACAAAATATCAAGGGTAAAACATAGAGAGTCTAGGTCTATAATTATTGTGGTCTCAGATAAGAAAATTTCCTTTGTATCTGTATTGCAACTGGTGTCTTAGGTACGAACAGATTTCCCCCAAGAAAAAAAGTAGCATATATGTATGGGTCAGAGAGTCCTATCTTGAGACTCTATGTACTAGGTAAAACAATCTTTCAAGAATCTCTCTCTCTCCCTCTCTCTCTCTCTCTCTCTCTCTCTCTCTCTCTCTCTCTCTCTCTCTCTCTCTCTCTCTCTCTCTCTCTCTCTCTCTCTCCTCTCTCTCTCTCTCTCTCTCCCTCTCTCCCCCCGCCCCCCCCTTTTCTCTCCCCCCTCCTCTCTCTCTCTCTCTCTCTCTCCCTCTCCCTCTCTCTCTCACACACACACACATACACAGAGTGGACATAAGTCCTAGAACAGGCATATGAATGGCAATTAATATATCTTGATTTTGTACCTCAAATTTACTAATATTATAAAAATGACTTTATACAACACACAAAATCCTTAATGTAAATAAAAAAGAATAGATATTTTCCTTATCAATTATGCAGTTTGAGTAAATGAATAAATCTACAAATCAAATGCCCTACGCATCTCTACCTGGAATGTTCTGAGAAGTCTGATTCTAGTTGACAGAAAATTAAAGTTTTGAACAATCTAATTTTTTTATTTACTTCCTGTGCTATTATTGAATCACTTTTCTTTGGAAAGGACTCCTTTGCACATCCTAGAAGGCGCTAACAGTAGGGGGCAGTATTTACCATTTTCATTGTGCCGGTCTTGAACCAAATGCTGATAGACTGAATCAGGAACTTCAGATTGACGATAGTACCATTTGACATTCATAAGAAGATGGTCCCTCTTGCTCTGAAAAAGAAAATCTAGAGCATTACTGAAAAGAAATCCACAAAACAGGGATATATACTTTATTGTAGATTACTTAGTACTTCAGCCCTTTAGATCAAAATATAGAAAGCATAAGGTATAAGTCAAATACACATAGATCAGATCCTATCATTTGAAAATTTAAAAAAATCAAAACAAAACAAAACAAAACAAAAAAAGTCTAAAGTCTGTATAATAATTTAGAGAAAACATTAATTCAAAATGACAGTTAACCAAAACCCACCTTACTAAAGTAGAGGTATCTAGACAAACAGCTGAGCTGAATAGCCTAGTCAACCAGAAAACACTTAACATCTCATATCTTGTGACAAATTTTTACAAAATGTGTATTACACTCATCCCGTCTTATTTGATTCAAATGATCAAAAAATTACTAAGAACTAAAAGGAAAGACGATGTAGTAGAGATAATGAAGATTTAAAATATCACAGTAGTTATCTTCAAACAGCTTATGTTCAATTGGGACAGAGGAGAATATAAGGAGAAGACAACTTACATAAACAAATATAATAGAAGACAGAGTTGAAGTAAACAAAGGAGAGGATCCAAAATTATCTTGGAAAAAGTAAAAAGGGAAAGGAGAAGATTAGATACAGTATTAAAGGAAAGGACTCTGGAACCAAAGAAGGCAAAGGCCCTATGTCTGATTAACAATGACAACCAATGAGACTCACCAAGTCACAATTCACTACTCATCTGTAAAGTGAATAAGTCCCTTCTAAATCTAGATCCTATAAATAAACACTTTTAAAACTGGGTGACAGGAAAAGTTTCAAAGAAGTAATAGATTTTTATGGAGGCAAAACTGGTAAGATTTGGCAAATAAATGGATATGTGGTAGTGTCCTTGATGTAAAACAGAGTGAATTTTGAAACAAAAGATAAATTGGTTTAATTTTCAATATGTTGAGTTTAAAATCACTCTTATATACCCACTTTTATAGCATCTACAATTGGGGATGTGATGGACAAAGAAGAGACTGGGGGGGGGGGGGCTAAAAATATACAGACATGTTTATGTTTGTATGTAACTAGGTATATAGAGCTAAATATAGATATATCTATTTATAACTACATATAGATAATAGGCCATATCTCTCTATATTCAATATCCAGATATACCAATACAATATTATCTTATTATACAGGTATATACACGAAACACCATGTATGTGTGCTGATAAATGTATATATTCATATGTATACATATGTCTATAAAAAGATTAACGACAGGTATATCTATGAGTATTCAGCATAGAAATGATTAGCCACAAAGATATGTGGTACTCTTGATGAATATCCTTGGCAAAAACTTGCCTTTTTTCTCTTAATAAGCTCCATAGAGAATGAATGAACAGCAGACTGGTCACCTCACAATGAATGCTTTGGCTATGGTAATCCATGAAACAAAGAAAGATACTAAACCAATCTTAGTTAGATGTGGCCCCTTTTAATTCCCCACTGACAGCAACAGAAAGGAAAAAGCAACTGAGGTGTGAGAATTAAATTTACAAACTGATAAAATCTAACTCAATAGCTGGCATTTTAAATGAAAAATCTTTGCCGAATATCCAATTACAGATCATACTAGTAGAAGAACTGAATCATCATATCAACTTTCACTATGAATGAACTCAAAAGGGGGGAGGAGGGGAATGAAGGTTAGACCATGGGAAAAAATGAGGGTGGGGAGAGATTTGGAAGAATGGGTTTTATTAAACATCCAAGGACAGGAAACATTATTTGATATGACATTAAATGATTTTATACTGACATTAAATCATTTTATACTTGAGTGTTCTTCTGATCACTATGTGCAAAAAGTCAACCATGAAAATAAGAAGACCCTATATACCAACTTCAATTATAGAGGATGAAGAAGTAAAAAACTTCCACAAAGAACTGAAATAATCTCTGAAAATTATTTTACACTTGGTAACTTCTGTGCAAAGAAAATAATGTGAAGATGGCTAGAAATAAATTAGAAAGCATGAGTAAGGGAAAATTGAGGGACACCAAAGACTAATAGAATATGGAGATTCTTCAGTGAGTCAGAAAGTCATTAAGCATTTATTAAATAACCATGAACTGCCTGGCACTGTGATAAGTGCTGGGGATACAAAGAAAGACAAATACTTGCTTTTAAACAGTTCTTGATCTAATGAGAAAATTCATGAAAGCAAGTATGTACAAACATTATAAATTGGAAACAATCAACTGAAAGAAGGCCTTCGTGTAAGGAAAGACATTATAGAAGTTATGCTTTTAGCTAAGACTTGGAAGTAAGGCAGGAAGAACAAGAGGTAGAAGTAAAAAGAGCAAGTATTCCAGGCACGGAAAACATCGAGGAAAAATGTCAAAAGTAAAGTACTGAGTACTGGGGAAGGATATTATCGCAAGGAGAAAAGAGTCACTGAGTCACAAAATATATGAGGGAAGAAAAGTAAAAGAAAGTAAGAAAAGTCAAGGGGGAGTGAGGTGGTAAAGAGATTAGAAAGTCAAAAAGAATTTCTATTTGATTCTGGAGGCAATAGGGAGAAAGGAAGAGACATCAGGCAGGAAGAATGGTTAGAATGAATGTTATTTTACTGGTCTGGATAGGTGAAGGGAGATTGAATGAAGATTCTATCTATGATATGAGAAAGTATAGAGGTCACATGTGAAAGTAGAAATTATAATATTAATATGTCAACATATAAGTAGGGAAAAACTGAGTGATCAAGGAAACCAATGAATCTGAGGGTAACTGGGAGGATTGTAGTGTCCTCAAGAGTAGTAATAAATTTCAGAAGAGTGAACAGTTTAGAAGAAAAGATATCTCATCTATCAAATACCCACTGTGTGACCATAAACAGAAATACACATACATGGCTCTGTAAAGGCAACCATGTGTTATACCTGTCCAATGAAGATACAGAGAATGCTTGTGAAACTGACCTGACAAAGTACAAAGAGAAAAGTTATGTTGAAATGAAGGAGGAGATGTATCAGGACAAACTGGCATCTCTCAAGAGGCAAATACAACAACGGCAGAAAGGTACATTGCAGGAATATCAAAAAAGAATTCAAAAACTGGAAAAGAAGTAGAAAGAAAGGGTATGAAATACAGAAGCCCATCATGAAGAAGAAATGGTGGGGAGGTAGAAATGAACCAGATTCAGTCCCAGAGAGAAGGCTTCAACGTGTCCCTGCCGATCTGAACTACTTGATCAACAAATCATGGAGGTCCTCTGGATGCTAAAAAAGCTTAAATCACCTAAAGACCAGAATCTCCCTTCTACACCTGCAAAATCTCCTGCCCACTTCTGTTTTGGACATGTTTACTTTGGATTGTACACAGGGCAAATAACTCAAAATATCCAAGAGGCAGTTTGTGATTTGTGACTTTTAGCTCAAAAACAGACATGGGCTGAATATATAAATTCTAAGAATCATTTATTTACATAGAGATGATAACTTAACCCACAGGAGATAATGAGCTAAACAAAAGATATATACAAAAAAGTAAAGAAGGCCAATGATAAAGCATTAGAGTATATCCATGATTAGTAGACAAACACAGATTAAATAAAAAGAAAAAAAAAGGATGAAGTCAAGCAGAAGAAGGAAAGGGAGGGAGGGAGGGAGGGAGGGAGGGAGGAGGGAGGGAGGGAGGGAGGGAGGGAGGGAGGGAGGGAGGGAGGAAGGAAGGAAGGAAGGAAGGAAGGAAGGAAGGAAGGAAGGAAGGAAGGAAGGAAGGAAGGAAGGAAGGAAGGAAGGAAGGAAGGAAGGAAGGAAGGAAGGAAGGAAGGAAGGAAGGAAGGAAGGAAGGAAAGAAGGAGAGAGAGAGAGAGAGAGAGAGAGAGAGAGAGAGAGAGAGAGAGAGAGAGAGAGAGAGAGAGAGAGAGAGAGAGAGAAAGAGAGAAAGAGAGAAAGAGAGAAAGAGAGAAAGAGAGAAAGAGAGAAAGAGAGAAAGAGAGAAAGAGAGAAAGAGAGAAAGAGAGAAAGAGAGAAAGAGAGAAAGAGAGAAAGAGAGAAAGAGAGAAAGAGAGAAAGAGAGAAAGAAAGAAAGAAAGAAAGAAAGAAAGAAAGAAAGAAAGAAAGAAAGAAAGAAAGAAAGAAAGAAAGAAAGAAAAGAAAGAAAAGAAAGAAACAGGGAGAAAGTGGTTTGATGAAGAGCCAGAAGGGTGAGGGTATTGAGGTGAAGAAGGTGATTAACTATGTAAAATGCTATAGAAATGCCAAGAAGAATAAGGACTGAGAAAGGGCCATTATTGTTTGGAAATTAAGAGATTGCTGATAACATGGGAAAGTTGCCTCAGTTGAAGGATAAGGAAGAAAGCCAGGCTACAAAATTTTAGAAGAGAGTGCTAAAAAAGGAATAGGAAAAATGAATGCCAGTATGTCTAGAAAGGGAATTTTGGATTAGTGAACTAGTAAAATGGTTAGGACTATTTTAGCCACTTAATGTACATAAGTACAAATTCATCTGTGAATGATTATTCCAATTGGGGGTCAATTAATGTACTTATTTTAGCCAATTAATTTGTATAGTTATTATTCTCCTGAATTATTTGTGCTAATTCATAATTCCACCAATAATGTCTTGGTATACCGGTCTTGACAATTCCTCACAAATGATGACTACTATTACTTTTTCTATCCTTACTAATTTTCTGGCTAGGATATATAGATTTATATTTCTCTTAATATTACTTACTAGGAACATTTTCAAAATATGATTATTAACTGTTGGTAACTCACCTTTTTTTTTTTAAAAAACCCTTATCTGTGTATTGGCTCAAAGGCAAAAGAGTGGTAAGGACTAGGAAATGGGAGTCAAGTGACTTGCCCAGGGTCACACAGCTGGAAAGTGACTGAGGCCAGATTTGAACCCAGGACCTCCCATTTCTAGGCCTGGCTCTCAATCCACAGAGCTACCCCAGCTGCCTCCAGGTAACTCACCTTTTAAGAATTATTTATTCATATTATCTATTTCTCTATTGAAGGAGGACTCTTGGATTTTTATATTTGCTGTCAATATATATTTGATATCAAACAGTAACACATTTGATATGTAGATTTTTTTCTTCAATTATTTGTGATCATTTTGTTTGTGCAAGTTTTTGACTTCACTTGATGAAAATTATCTAATTTATCTTTTGCAATTCCCTCCATTCCTGGTTTGGATTGAATTCATTCTCCCTCCACTTGAAGTTGTGAAATGTAATCAGCTTCAGTTTCTATTCTTTTTTGAGGGTGTGGGGAGAAGAGTCACATTCAGAGTCTAAATCATCTCTATGACTTGAATTTATACAATAAGGTGTTAATCTGATAATCTAATCCTAAATTCTGCCAAAATTCACTCTCGTCCCAACCAGTTCTTCAAAAAAGAGGAATATTTTTCAAGGTAATTTGTGTTTAAGTGTATTGAAAACTGCTGGTGCTTGTCCATTGTGTAATCTATGTCTTTTACCTATTCCATTTTGTTTTCACCTATACCAATTGGATGTGAGGATTACTCTTTTATAAAATACTTTGGAAGTGGCATTTCCTTCCTTTATCTTTTCCCCATTATTTCTATTTAAAGTTCTATATATTTTATTCCTCAAGTAAAGTTTAACATTATTTGACCTGACTTTCAAAAGACCTATGTTTTGTGGCATGTAAATTAACTTTGGCTGTGTTATTTTTACTGTATTGGCAACATTTTTTAATATTTCTGTACCTATTTAAATTGCTCTTTATTTCTTTAAGGAGTATTTTTTATATGAATCTATATTAGCATAGAGTATGCTGTGTTATAGTAACTTGCAAATATTTTATGAATTTTGTGGTTATGAATAGTACTTACTTCATTATTATTGCCTAATTGATTTTATTACCAAATAGAAATGCCATTGATTTCTGTGGGTTTATTTTATAACCTGCATATTTTGCAGAAAGTACTAATTGTTCTCAATTAGTTGACAAAAATATATGCAATTTCTTTGAAGATTCACTAGGATTTTCATAAGAAAAGAATTAAGTTATTATTCAAAAGAATCATGGCTTAAAATTAGGAATATGAGAAAACATTCATACCCACACCCCACACATTACAGAGGTGGAAGGTTCAGAAGTGTTCCATACTGCATATGTTCTCAGATTTTTAAAAGTATTTATCAATTAAGTTGATTTTCCCCCCTCTTCCTTCTCCTTTGTCTTTTAAAATTGTTATTATATGAGAGAACTATGGGGAAGGGAGTGATGGAGAGAAATTAAAATGGTATTTTTATTTTTAAAAATCCAGCAATAAACATTTTTTTAAAAAATGAAAGGATTAGATCCTAGGATTTCCCCAAAATAAAGTCATTATTGATAAATAAAAGAATGTAAGGTTAACACAAATATATAAAACTACAAGCCATTTGTAATAGATTAAGAGGCCAAAGGCTATTAATAAATAGTTTTAATAAGAATTACAAACTATTGAAACTCATATAAATGATACAAAGCAAAACAACTGATATTCTATCTCAGACATCAAAAATTAACAAGCATAACAAAAAAATGAAAATGGTCTCAGTGTGAGAGGAGCTTTAGAAAGACAAACAGAATGCTAGTAGAGCTGTTAAGTTATAGGAAAATATTTTTTAAATAAATAAGGAATCATGCTAAGTAAATAAATAAAACACCCATAAACAATAATCCAGAAATAAGGAAGATGAGGAAGAGGAGGAGGAGGAGGAGGAGGAGGAGAAGGAAGAAGAGGAAGAGCAGGATATGGTGATTTGCAAGGCTCTTTATGTTTTCTACCCTGATCCCCAGAACAATACTATGAGAGAAATATTACCTCCATTTTACATATGACAAAACTAGGGCTGAAAGTACCAAATACAACAAAGTATATTTAAGAGGACTTTATATAGAAGCAGAGAAGATGATGATTCCTGTTGAAAGAGAATGACTTAACAAAATATAACATGAATTTAATGAAAGATTATTATAGAATAAGCAAAGATAAATATGAAGAACACAAGTATGAGAAGACATATAAACTAATTTTTAAAGATGCAAATAAATATATGCTATGCATACAAAGTAAATGCAAACAACAATAACATTTTTTAAAGAACCTTTAAGTCTTTACTTTTATTTTCAAAGGAATTTTAACAATTAGTATGACTCACTAGTTAAGCAACAAATCCGAAGTCCCCTCAAGTCCTTAACAGAAGCATAAAAGTAGATAGAACTAGAGAACTAGCAGGTTCTGGGGACAAGCCTCAAACCACTTAACTAGACTGGTCCTGAAATCAAGTGCGATAAAACCTATATCAATATCTCCATCTTCCTTACACCTCAGTTTAGACTTGTTTAACCATGGTTTCCTCAATATAAGCTTTAAGAGTTGAGTCAAATTTTGCTGAACTGAGGACCAAAGGAGGACCACAGTGGAAGATTCAGTTAGAAATCATGATACATAAAGGTAGCAGAAACACTAAAAAATCATTTCACTTCCTTGAGACTAATTTGACTCATTTGTAAAATGAAGAAATTGTCCTGGATGATATTAAAGACCTCTTCAATCTCTACTGGGCATCACATGTCTAAAGGAGAAGCAGGAAGTAAACATAGGAAAGGAAACAGACACTCAGAGATGTTAAATAATTTGCCCAAAATATAAAAATATTACATGCTGAGATCAAACTAAAAATACAGCAAGGTCTCTCACAGCAAGGTCTCTCATATTATCTTATTTTAAGCTCATGATAATCCTAAGAAGCATGTACCATAATTATTCTCTAACCAACAAAGGTTGAATTACTTGCCATGGGTCACATGGCTAGTTAAATGTCTGAAGATACAATTGGGACAACAACGCAGGGCCTCCCAACTCCTGAAACAGTTATAAACATAACCATCTGGCTGCTTCAATTACATTACACTGCAAAATAACAATTTGGATAATAAATATAAAGAATAATGGCAAGTGAAACAAATATGGTATAATTATCATGAGCAAGAAGAAATGAGGAAATGTGCTTTCTTCACTTCTTTGAGGGAGTTAGAATAGGACTTCTCATGTGGAGCACTGCATAGACTGTTAGACACAACATATAATTATAATTATTATATATTTATTTATTTATTTGTTTATTTTGTTAGTTTCTATTCCTTGTTACATAGGATAACTTTCAGAGAAGGTGTGGGAAAAGACAAAGGATAGAAAAAATACCATTAACAATAAAAATAAAATCTGAATAAGAGATTTTTCACCTCAGAAATTTTAACACTTCTGAACAGAAAAAGAGAAAATAGACTCAATTATAATTAATTTTTAATTAAGTTTTTATTATCAAAAAATCAAAAAATTAGGTTTTTAATATCAAAAGGAGACACTAAGGGAATAAAAAAAGAAAAGTTAGCATTTCATTCTTTACATTACCTTGCTTAATATTCAATGATCTCAAAAGGAACCAGGAAAGACAGAAGATTAATGAGAATAAAAATATAGAGGGCAAAGCAAGGAGAGAAACAAGGACAAGCACCAACATTGCAAGCCCAAACAGAAAAGGTTAGAGTATGGACTTTATATTGTCACAGGATCAAAATAACAAGCCACAAAACCTAAGAGTGAGCAGCTATATATACAATTGTAGGTAATTCTCAATATTTACATGAGTATTATTTTTAAACACCTTTAAATATAATACAACAT
The DNA here is from genome assembly GCF_027887165.1 of Monodelphis domestica. Taxonomy (NCBI): domain Eukaryota; kingdom Metazoa; phylum Chordata; class Mammalia; order Didelphimorphia; family Didelphidae; genus Monodelphis; species Monodelphis domestica. The sequence continues at coordinate 402,369,109 of NC_077230.1, read as the reverse complement.
TCACAGATTCGGTCTCCCAATTACAATTATGGGGCTTAAGATAACATGAGAAAATTAAAGAGAAAGAAAAGGGGGCTTTTAAATTAAATTTTAAAATAAATAAGCTAGAAGATATACTTTTAAACATGTAATAAGGAAAACGATTAAGGAAACATTTTTTAAAAGAAAAATAAAATTCATGTAAAATGCAAAGCTTTAAAAGTATACATACTTGTTTGGACATTGCAGTTATCTTATCCCAACAGCAAAACAATATTTACTTTTTAAAGAATAGTTGTACCACTCTTTTGATCTATGCTAGCCTACTCATTCAAAGCACATCAATGTAAATTAGATTTTGAAAAGTTGGACAGAAACATGCAGTACCACTAGCAAACCAGTTAGTGGCAGTATTGTGTCATACTAAAATATCTTGAGACTACAGTCGACTTTAAAACAGCTAAACTCAAATCACAAAATCTTAAGGATTTATGCTCGAATTTTATATGAATGGGCTTAAGCCATGTATTATTATTAAAGGAAACATTTCACTTCAAAGAGATGAAGTATGTTGCAGTGAAAGAAATCAGGGCTGGACTCCAAGAACTTTACCTGTTTCAAATACTGTAGGATTCTACTTTCTCATTTCAAAACGGAGATAAATCCTTAAGGTATTTTTTTGAAGTTTAAAATGTATTCATTATCTAGATTGATTTTTTAACAAGGAGAGAGAGAAGTAAAAATAGGGAAATTTGATAAAAATTTCTGCAACTGCTAAAGCCAAAAAGATACAACACTAGCTAACATTAACAATTCAAAACAAATTCATATTAATAACACTTATTAGTCTTTCTGATTAAAAAAAATAATTGCATTACTAGTTGATATATCTTCTTTCTAATTTAGTTCTTCTAAATTTCTTACTTTACTTCATATCGTGACTTCACATCACCTCAACTACCAGTGCCATACACTCTGAAATCATATTCTGATTCTGTGTGCATATGTATCACTTAGGTTCACAGATGATAATTTGTCTCTCACTTTTAAAATCAAGTCCCTTGAAAGATAAGAGTGGGGGTTTGGTGTATAAAAACCAGATAATAAATGCTTTTTAATTCTCTGTCTGAAGATATTTTTTTTCCCATTTGAATTAGCTTAGTCAATTTAGATCATTATTCCTTGGTTACAATAATCACATTATTTTCCTCGCTCCCCTCTACCCACTCTTCCAGAAGCCAAACCTCAATTTCATTGGGTGTTACTTGTGTCCTTGATCAGAACCTATTTCCATGTTGGTATTTGTACTAGGATGTTCATTCATAGTCTACATCCCCAATCATATCCCCTCAACCCATGTATTCAAGCAGTTGTTTTTCTTTGGTGTTTTTACTCCCACAGTTTTTCCTCTGAATGTGGATAGCGTTCTTTTTCATACATCTCTCCGGGTTATTCAGGATCACTGCATTGCCACTAACGGAGAAGTGAATTACATTCGATTGTACCACAGTGTATTAGTCTCTGTGTATAATGTTCTCCTGGTTCTGCTCCTCTCGCTCTGCATCACTTCCTGGAGGTCATTCCAGTTCACATGGAATTCCTCCACTTTATTATTCCTTTGAGCACAATAGTATTCCATCACCAACATATACCACAATTTGTTCAGCCATTCCCCAAGTGAAGGGCATCCCCTCATTTTCCAATATTTGGCCACCACAAAGAGTGCAGCTATGAATATTCTTGTACATGTATTTTTTCTTATTATGGCTTTGGGGTACAAACCCAGGAGTGTTATGACTGGATTAAAGGGTTCTGACTGAAGATTATAAAGATAGACATTCAAAAGGACATATGGAGGGGGCAGCTAGGTGGTAATGTGAATAGAAAAACAGGCCTAGAGACAGGTGGTCCTGGGTTAGAATTTGGGCTCAGACACTTCCTAGCTGTGAGATCATGGGTGAGTCACTTAAGTCACAATACCCAGCCCTTCTACTGTCTTGAAACAGATTCTTAGTTCTAGGACAGAAAATGAGGGCTGCTGTTTTTTTTTTTTAATCTATTCTAGTTTTCAGTTTTATCAATTCTGTATTCATCTTGTTTTCCAATTTACCTATTCTCCTATCTTCATGATTTCATCCGTGGAACTTATTTTGGGTTAATTTATTGTTGTTTTTAAAAGCCCAATAAACTACATATTCATTCCATCACTGCTCTCTTTCAGTTAAGTTAATGGATTTTTCAGAGGTATAAATTATCCTCTAAAGACTACTTTGCTGAATCCAAGAAATTATGGAATACTTCCATTACCATACCCTCTAACAAAATTATTGATTGCATATAAAGATTACCTTTCGAACCACTGATTATTCAAGATACCATTTTGGAGGTCCTTTTATTTTTGGTCCACTATTTTGTCCTGAGAATTAACTGTTATTTTATGTTGTTGTTTATGAATAAAGTTTAGAATCTGTTTTTTACATTTATTTATAATTAAGGACAAATCCTTTTACATAAAATAATATATAGTATTGCCAAATACATGTATTTTAGAGGTTTACTTCTGCAGATGCTATAAATATCTTAACTTGAAATTATTCAAAGATTTATGCGATTATTTTTCTTTTTTGTTCCTATTTTTATAGCTATGAGTGGTATATTAACATTTTCAAAAATTATTACATTATAACTTTAAGTATTTAAATATTTAGTGATGAATAAATAATTCAAAAATTATAACTTTAAGTATTTAGATTAAGTATTTAGATATTTAGTAATAAAGCATTGGAGGAAATGTATTTAGTAATGATGTTGGTTTTCATTTGAGTATGACAACTTTCTGTGAATAAATTTTTATTTTGCTTTTTCTTCTAACATGACTTGCTTGTTTATTTCTCTGATGTAACAAATTGTAACACAATCTCTCATTTCTTTAAGTCGACAACTATTAAAAGCGTTAGTGTCAAGCACAGTGTAAATAATGATAAAAAGGTAGTTAAAAACAATTTGTTTTACAAGAAGTTAAAAGTGACAGAAAGAGATTAACTAATGAGTATGAAGAAAAGATCAAAGATAAGAAGAAAAAATGGAAATGATCTCAAAAAGAAGGCAGTAAGATGAAGGAGAGAAAAGACAAGTTACTTGAAAAAGTAGAACATTAGGTTAGAACTCAAGAAAGTATGAGATGCCTGGAGATATGATCAGATCTTCAAGAGACAATGGTGTAGGAGTGAGAGAAGGTATCATAGTGATATGATATGAGGTCCTCAGCAAATGGACACAATTTTTTTCCATGAATTATGAAGCAAGGTTCTGAGTTGAATTGCCAATGGAAGGTGGAAAGATGGGAAAATTGAGGAGGAATGGGAAGGTTTCAAAAAGCAGCTATAATAAGTGGTATGGCGAATTAGTTAGGGGTTTATAAAAGCAATACCATGCAGTACTACGGATTCTTTTGAGACTATGCAACAATAATTTGTTGTAGTAGTATTGAAGAATTAAAGTAGAGTCAAGGCAAAATTTCATGATTCTCTACGTTCATTTAGTACCATGTTCATAAGACCTATCAAGTCAACAAGTGGTAAGAAAGACCCTAGAGCTGAACCTTTGCAAAGCATGAAGAGCAATACAATAACGGGAAAATAAATTTAAGGGTACAGTGAAAAGATGATTTGATTGACTAAAAGATTAAGCTGGGGAATGGAAAAGTGCATCTCAAGTAGAGGTGATGGCATAGCAGTGATGGCAAACATGTGATGGGCCCCACCCACACTCCACTGCCCAGACCAAATGCCATAACTACCCCCCACCAGAGACTGTGTGCTGGACCTCAACCTTACATCAAATGTTGAGTGCCCTACCACACCCCACACTCATACAGGGGAAGGAAGAAGAGCTGCCATTGGGTTGCTGAATGGAGGGTTTGGTGAAGTGAAAAAGGTCGTCAGTGAGTGTAGAGAGGGAGAGGGGGGATTGGGAGGGTGGCCTGAGAGCTCCACTCCCTTCCAGCTCTGACACCTGTGAAGATTGGATTTAGCTATCTCCTGATTGTACCAATGAAGATACTTAGTCTAACAAAATCAGGGATGTATAGGGAACTTTACATCACTCCACCCTATTTTGTCTAACAAAATCAGGAATGTCAATAACGATACCTAAGGATTAAGTATTTAGCAGGATGGCCTTTAATAGAGAAAAATGACAAATCAGAAACAGCTGACAGACCCTGGGCTGTCCTAAGTCAAGCTTAAGCCACCATTGGTACAGATGAGACACAGGAAAGTGATATAAAATCGTCTATATATTTCATGTCACTTCCTGCCATCTCTCTCTTTCCCTGGAGATTTGGCTCTGGCTGGCAGCATGCTAAGCATGCCGACATCTTGGCGTGGTGGCAGCTATTAGTCTGGGTTTGGGCGGAAAGGTTGCCTTTGAGATGATTCAGGTTCAGACCTCTTAGCTGAGCCCTCTTGGAGTTCAGGCTGATTCCTTCCTCCTTTACTCTTGTGAATTTCAAAACTACTCAACCATGTTCAAACCATTCTTTAGAGGATGGGATTTGGCTATTTCTTGGTCAATAACAATAGAGATACTTGGAATGACAGAATCAGGTCTTGGAAACTACAATCTCCACCCTACTCAGGGCAACAGGATTTAGGAAGGGCTGCAGCAAAGCTCAAGATTTAATTATTTGAGAATATGACCTTCAACAGACATGTGCAAAGGGGACAGAGCTCTGGGTGGTCCTGGGTGAAGCTAGAGCCACCATCGGCACAGATGAGACACAGGAAGTGAGGTAGAGGACAGCTGAGGAGTCTGGGGACTTCCTGTGTGGAGGAGAGGGAGGTGGTTGGAGCCTGGTGCTTGGAGTGGATGCTCTCAGACTGTTTCTCGATTTTGGTCACGTGAGTGATAGGGACTGATCTCTTTTCTTTGCCTCGGCTATCCAAGGCCTTGGGCCTTTGGCCCAACCTAAGCAGGGTATTTAAGCCCTATTCCCTTCTCTCCTCTCTGTCTGTCTCTGTCTCTGTCTCTGTCTGTCTGTCTGTCTCTCTCTCTCATACCTTTCTTCCTCCTGTTGGTAATTAAAAACTCCATAAAAGGTTGACTGCTGACTTGAATTTTCATTTAGGAATTACATAGCTGAATTCCTTGGCGACCTTAAATTAATATATATCAGTCTTTTAATGTGATTTCCATATCACACTCTCAGAACTTTATCTTCCTAAAAGCCTCTGGCACAGGCCAGGTGGGAGAAATTCTACACCTTTTCCCTCTCCCTTCTCCTTAATTTCATTCCACTTTATTAATTATTTATTAATTATTATTAATTATTTATTTATTATTAAATAAACTCACCATAAATTTCCAGCTGACTTGGGTATTTTATTTGGGACATCCCATGGCAACCAATAATTAATATAGGTTAGGTCACAACGCTAAAATTATCCTTTACATACCTGTGAGTCACCCTCCTTATGCCCTGTACACTCCCATTGAGATGCTGGGCAGAGAAGAAGGAGATGTGAGAAAATGTGATCAGGTATGGTGGAAAGAGGAAGAGGAGCAGCTTGGCCCAAGTTTCTCTGCCTTTCTAGAACCAAAATTTTGCAGGGAAGGGAGGCCACATGCTCACAGAGAGCTCTCCGTGTGCCATCTTTGGCACCAGTGCCACAAGTTCACCATTATTGGCATAGGAGAGAGCAGGTACTAAAGGAACTAGTCATGGGTGCAGACAAAGAAAAGTGATTGGGTTTGGAAGGAAGAGGAAGAGGCAAATGACAATATAATGTGATCAAGAAATTGCACTTTGTGAACATCGAATAATGGTGCATTTGTGGCTGCTGGTAACATAAAGGGTCTGACCACAGCAATTTTTTACTAAATAGGTCATATCAAATAAGTAAATTAAGAAATTGTAACAGCAGGGATTATTTTAAACCTTCTCTGAATCTCCAGTAGTTAATGCCAGGCATATGGTAGTTAAATACCTGTTGACGTCATGAATCCTATTGACAATCTGTTAAAAATCTTTTGCTAAATACTGTGAAAAACATTAAAAAAAAAAAGAAAACTAGTTTTCAAAAGTTTCAAAATATTTTTGAAATGCCAGACACCAGGTTATTGCTATTTGAGTTAGTACTATCTCTACTAGAAAAGCAAGTATTTGTGTATCCAATGTTATGGTTTATAAAGTATTTTTAAAATATTAACTCATGTTATCTTCACAATGAACCAGGGAGAAAGGAGCAATTACTATCCCCATTTTACAGACCAAGAAATTGAGGCAGATAGCTAGTAATTAACTATATCAAAATTTGAACCCAGATCTTCCTGAATGTAGCATTCTCTTCAATGGGGCACATAGACCTATAGAATGTTAACAAATTCATCACACGTCTCCTAATTGTTCAAAGAAATTTACTTTTTCTAGGTTTTATATTCCTGAGTTTGTATTTCAATACATTTATTTCAATCTACTCTGTTGATCAGAAATGCCCAACGATTCTATAAAATTTTATTTTTAATATTTATGGGTTAATAATTATATTTACAAGGTAAGCAATTCTTGGTTGTAAGTCTACTTTTATATTTGTAATACAGCATTTCAAGATCTCTTCAGTTAAATTGTACTACTGACAAATCCTCTGTGATCTTCACTGTAGCCCTTAGTACAAGTGGTCCCCAAACTTTTTACACAGGGGGCCAGTTCACTGTCACTCAGAACATTGGAGGGCCAAACCATAAAACAAACAAACAAAACCATGAATACCCTATGCACACTGCACATATCTTATTTTAAAGTAAAAAAAAAAGGAACAAATACAATATTTAAAATAAAGAACAATTAATTTAAAATAAAAAACTGACCAGTATTTCAAAGGGAACTATGGGCCTGCTTTTTGGTCAATGGCCTGTTCCATATTTGTCACTGCTAGCCGTAACAAGTGATGCCAGTGTGCATCAGTTAGTATAGATCTGGCTGGAGATTTCAAATGTTTCATTTTGGAAAAAGTCTGTTCACAGACATAATTGCTGCCAAAAATGGTTGCCATTTTGAGTGCATGGTTCCTGAGATTAGGATACGTCTCAGAGGGGAAACATGCATAGAAATTAGACAAGCTGCTTGACTTGAATACGTCTTCCAACGAGTCACAATTCAGCTTTGCGTCACCACCACATACAGTGCTCCTCTCACTGACCACCAATGAAAGAGGTACCCCTTCCAGAAGTGTGGTGGAGGCTGGATAAATGGCCTCAGGAGGCTGCATGTGACCCACAGGCCATAGTTTGGGGACCCCTTCCTTAGTATATAAACAAGTTCATTATGAATACTTGCATTAATTTTTTATTAATCAAACTTGAAATTTTGGTCATGCAACTTTGTTGGTTAGGGAGGAGTAGGAGGAGTGGGAAGTAATGGTATGTATGACTTTTTTTTCCTACCTCTACTTTGCCTTCTGGTTCTAAAAGATAGGGGCATTTTTACTTATTTCCTGAAAAATATGTCTAGGCTTATTTTTTAAGTCATAGTTATGAGCAAATCAAAAGGTTATTGAATTATGTCTGCACCTGTTTCCCAAGTTATTTATATCATATATCAAATCTTATATTTTCTTCTATGAATGTATTCATTTAGAAGAAAAACAGAATATTCAAGATTTACTAAGTGCACAGACCAGACTGACCAGAAGGGAGTATAGCACATTCTGAAGATAGTATAGAGAAAAAAAGACTGTGTAAGAAAAATGTGTTCATGAAGACACTCAAGTCAATATGCATTTACTGAACATGTACTATATACCCAACACTCTGCAATGCAATAAGATATTTTTTTTGAAGGGGAAGGGGGAGTCAGTACCTGCTCATAAGAAGCTCACTTTTTACTGAGGGATAAAACGTAAAAACAACTACATACAGTTAAAATTTATATACAAAATAAACCCAAAATAATCAGAGGAATAATGCTAAGATTAAGGAAAACTCAGAAAAGCTGAATGAAGAAAGTTAGACTTTAACTGAGACTTTAAGGAGGGGAGAGGCAGGGATATAGAGATAACTAAGGAAAAAGTTAAAAAATTAGAAAAGAGCCAGAGAAAATATACAGAATTGAGAGATAAAGAGTCTTATATGAAGAAGAGGTTTATGTAAGATGTAAAATTAGAAAGGTAGGAAGAGGCCATTTTAGGGAAAGCTCTGAACAAAACTGAGGATTTCATATTGATGATGAATATTAACAGAGTCCGTGGAACAGAGGAACTAAATATGATGATAAAATGATCAGTAATGAGTTTCAGGATGATCAATTTGATCAATTAAAAAAGCGTGGGTGGAAGAAGACATCTGAGATAGGGAAACAGATTTACCTGGAGGGGTACTAATCAAGGTCTGAGGTGGCATGTGTAATTATGCAAAAAAAGTTACTCACATGTCTCTGCCCTTCAAGCTGGACTTATACTATTAGGCTTACATACAAAATAAGGTCATTGATGACAAGGAAGATTGCACATAAACCAAAATATAACAAGACTTTCTGTGTTATGAAGAAATTGGCAACGTTGATCAAAAATGTTAACAAACTCGTATATGAACATAATGCAATGTTATGGTGATATAAAAAATGAATATCATGCTCAACTATCGTCAGGGAAGACTAGATCCTCCCACTCAATGATGAATACTTTCACATCTGAACTATCATATCCTTCATATCCCAATGATTCTGAAACCCTGAAGACCATCATCCAGTGCCCATTCATCACTTCCCACCAAATTCCTTATCCCCTTATAAAACCTCCTACCCATTCAACTGTGTCCTGTGGAATACTAGTTCCATACGTCACAAATTTTCCTTCCTCCAAATCTTTTATTCTCTGATTTCTTTGATCTACAGACTATTACTGAAATCTGGCTCTTTCAGATGCCACAGCCTCCCATGCCATACTTTCCAGTATTGGCTGCATCTTCTCTCATTTTCCTTAGCTCACTGATAGGAGTAGGAAAGTTGGAAAACATACTCCTTGCCTTTCATTGCCACTTCCAGGCTCTCCCTCTATCCCAAACAGGTAGAAACATTTCCCCTCCCCCCCCACTTTAACATTGATGCAATTTATATCTATTGCTCAATCAAAATCCAGAAAGCTCTTGTCTAGGAACCCATCTCCTCCCAGGTCATTCCCCTATTTCCCCAACAAATTCAGTACATTGCTGTCAATTTTCGCTCCTCTCCAATTTCTGCACTCATAATAAGAAAAAGAAAAAACCATAATCTCATAGTTCCTCAAATTACCTACACACTTCCTCAATCTTTCTAAATTCAAACATGGCCTCAGATATGTAACCCTGGGCAAATAATTACACCCAGATTGTCTCTGTTTCCTCATCTGGAAAATGAGCAAAAAAAGAAAGGGCAAGCTACCTCAATGTCTTTGCCAAGATCATGAAAATTTGAATGCATCTGAAAAACATCTAAATGACAATTTTCCTAAAGCACTGCTAATAATAATAATAAAAATAATAAACTCTAAATGTATCCATTTAACCTCCAAGACCCGAACGAAAAGCCACTATTTGGCATTTAAAGCTCTTCATCATACAACCATCACCAAAGTTCCCAGTCTTTTTACATTGTCATCTCTGCTATGTACTCTTCAATCCAAGTGACACTGATCTTCCAACTCTAGCATTTTCTCCTTCTGTCCCTTATGTCTAAAATACTCTACCTCTTCTTCTCTGCATACTGACCTCCTGGACTTTCACTAAGTCTCACTAAAAATTCAGTCTTTTAGAGGAAACCTTTCCTGACACCCTTTTAAATTCCAGCACTTTCCCTCTAATAATTCCTGTTTTTCTTATATATAGCTTTTTATTAATATATTTGTTTGCATATTGATTACATCAAGAGATTACAAGCTCCTTGAACATAGGAGCTATCATTGGCCATTTTTTGGATTCGCATTGCTTAATAGTGTCTAGTACATAGAAGGTCCTAAATGAATGTTGAATGAATGAATGAAAAAGAAGAGTAATAGAAGCCACATGAAATAGATGTAGAGTGAAGAAAACAATATTAATGAATACAATGTTAACAGGCCAAACAATCATAACAAATCAAAAGTCAATGTTACAAAATTATCAAGATCTACCATGCTTTGAAAGGAGAAATATGAGAAGACACTCATTTCTCCCTCTGCAAAGATCCAAAGGTCCCAAGTGCTTAATATTGCATATAAGTTCATTCTATGCTAATTTGTTTCTTTGCCTTTTAAAAATATAGAAAAGGGGAGAAGCAGATACTGAGAGAAACTATGATGATATATAAAAATGAACAAAATATATATCAATAAAAATTTTCTTCCTTATACACAGAGAAGTACACACTGTGGCATAATCGAATGTAATGGATTTCTCTACTAGCAGTAATGCAATGATCCAGGACAATTCTAAGGGACTTAAGAGGAAAAAAATGCTATTCATATCCAGAGAAAGAACTGTGGAAGTAGAAACACAAAAGAAAAACAACTGCTTGATCACATGGGTTGATGGGGATATGATTGGGGATGTAGACTCTTAAGAGATCATCTAGTACAAATATCAATAATATGGAAATAGGTCTTGATCAATGAAACATGTAAAATGGGGTATGGGAGGGGAGAGGGAAAGAACGAATCATGTAACGATGGAAAAATATTCTAAATTAAATACAAATTTTCTTTAGTCAGAATTAAACATAATAAGAATTAAGGAATAATATTAAAGATACTGAGAATGACACAATCAAAGTTGTTGATTTAGGATGATTTGAGTGGAGCAGGATATAGGATTGAAAAAAACAAGAAGAAATTGAACACAAATTCAAATTAATTCAGCTGGGAGGCTATTCCTTGAAAAGGATGACTTACCTCATCAGATCAATACCACAAAACTCATATATGAAATGCAAGGACACAGAATGAGATTTATATAGTATGCAGTTATGATGCAAAATTCTTTGTGTTAAAGAATTTGTGTACATTAGTCACACCCCTCCTACCCATTTATGGTTTTTCAAAGGGAAAGGGAAAGGGGAAGGAGAAGGGGAAAGGGAAAGGGAAGGAGGGAAGTTGTCTTATGGATAGCACACCACTAAGCCAAGGGGCAAGAGCAGGGACAGAGAGCACAGTACTACACAGTAAAGTTAATATGGTTGTTAAAAGTTAAAGTGAGAACTATGTGCAGTTTCCAGTATCTACTTGGGGCTCTAGGAATACCATATTACATGGAAAATGGGGGACTACCTATACTACTATACAGCAATATAAAATTTACTTTATTATTACTGTATTTAATGTTTATAACGCTTTACAATGTTTAATTCATTAATTAAACTTTATTATATACATGTATGTTATACACAGGGTCAGAAGGTATTAATTTATATAGGCAGTTCAGCCATCTATGGAGGGTCTGTATATCAGGAGAAAACTCTGGGAGTAGAAACACAAAAGGAAAACATATGATTTACCACTTGTTTATATATTACAAAAATGAATAATATGGAAATAGATAGAGTGATAATACATGTATAACCCAGTAGAATTGCTTGTCAGCTCTGGAAGTAGGGAGGGAGAAAACAGGAATCATGCAATGTTGGGAAAATACTTTTAAATAAATTAATTTTAAAAATCTTTTTTTTTATTTTTTAATGAATCACAGTAATTGGAATCAATCTTTTCCCCCCAAATAAAACTAGAAGGGAAGAGGGGTTCTTTAAATAACTAAATTCTGGACAAGTTCTGATTTGGTTGTGAGGAAGAAAACCTCTACCCCCTTATATTACAATTAGCTTTTAATGCTAGCAGGAGACATGAGATGATAATAATAATTATAATTACAAAATAGTTAAATAATGAAAGCATAAGTGATAATTTAAATAGATATTCATTGTAAGTATTATGGTTTTGAATTAAGTAAATAACTTCTTCAGCATAAGCCTTAGTGTCAGTCAGCCCCATCCTTCAATGTTTGTATATCGTTCATCCTAACTCCAGGATGTGTCACTAGGCCTGGCTCAGGTACAGAAGCAGGTACTACCCATCACCACCCACCTTTACCTTGTGCATCACTAGGCCAGGAACATCCGCTACCCCAATATCCATCAAGTGACACTTAAGTCATGGTCAAATGCTTTCTTTACCAATAAGGAACTCTTTATAGTTGACTTAACCAATAAACATTGTTTCTGAGTATCTCTTTTTGTAAAGGGATATGACTATTTTCTTGTACTATTTTTGTACTGGTATAAAAACTTGTCTGATTAGTTGGGAATAAAAGAAGTCCTCTCAGGAGATCTCAGGGTTTTCTGGTCTTGACCTTGAACAGAGGTTCAGCTTTATTGTAGGACTTGGCCCTCTTACAATAAAATCTAATTCTTTACAACTTGGAGATTTAGACTCGGTTTATCTAAATTGCATACTGGTGTTTACAAAAATCACACAACATGGTATAGTACTATTTTAAAAGGAAATATATTATTCATATTTCTTTGTGAAATGAGGGGGGAAATAGCATTTCTAGAATGTGATAATAGAATTAAGTGATGAATTATATATATTTGGAAATATATCCCAAGTCAGTTGCTAGAAATTCCTAAGAATAAAATGTATTATGAGTGAAGGAAAAGGAGAGGTTCTTTTTCACCTCTAGCATATAGAACAATTCATTTCAAAGTACACTGTAAAAATGCTACCTCATAATCTCATATAATAAAAAAAGATAAACCATGGATTAAAGTATCCATTTCAGTCTTAAAGATTCCTTTTTATACCGAATTCTGTAACTGCAAAAGGGTTGAACACCTAACAGTAAAGAGTTAAAATTAAAAGAAGAGACATTTGTATACATATAAGTTGGGGAGTGAGGGAATTGAAAAGGGAGGGAGGAAATAGTAGGTGAAGATCACCGCTCTAAAAGAAGTACAGTAGAACTAGGTTCTAACTAATATAAATGTAATATATCAGTTTCCATTTCGAAGGGAGGCTTTCCAATAGAAATTAGAGAACTATCTTTAACTAACACTGACAGAAAATTTGAGGAACAATTTGGACTGAATAAAATACAGGCAGGGAGATATCCTCAAGAATTGGAAAATAGCTTATGAACGTGAAAATACATATTGTCGGTCTACTTTTTCCTTCTAGCAGTTATATTTGCAGCATAAGACTAATTGCTACCAATAAATTTAGCCATAAAATACTTTAGGTCTTAATAAGTATTTCTATAAACTATAAGTACTGACCAGAAGTTATTCCACAAGTCCAAAAAGGAAAACTTAACTTAAGCAAGTTTTTAAAACAAAAAATGCTATGAGAAATTTTGATATAATCATAATTTCATCTCATTACATTAAAGGGAAAAAATATAATAGTTCTCATAGGGGAAAAGATCTAAAAATTAAAGAACCCTTTAAAACTATCTAGTCTAATTGCTTCTATCAGTAAAATAGGAAACTGAATTCAAGGGGTCAATTGGACCAAGCTAATAAAGGTGGTAAATTTCTGAGGCAGGATATGAACACAAATCCATGTCTACATGATCTCTATTCTTTTTCTTTTTTTTAACTCCCATTTTCTGACTCGATAACAATTAAGTGAGAAGAACAAGGACTAGCCCATGATGAGCTAGGTAGTGACAGAGGCCAGATTTGGACTCTGGACCTAATGTTTTATCTCCACTCTGCTCCCTAGCGGCCCCCAAAGACTCTACTCTTTCACTTATATCATCGAGCATAAAAATCATTTCAAAGAAATATTAAACACAATGCAAAGGAACAGAAAAGTTTTACAGAACATAACTTAGATGTTGAACTGTAGTAATATGCCATCAACCCAATATTCTTTTGGGGCTTGTGCTATATGGTATCCATCTTTGTGGAATTTGCCACAAACAACAGGGATATAGCATAAAAATAAATATATTCTTTCTCCTTCTATATATTTATGTACAACATTATTACATCCTTTTATTCTTTGGAGGTGAAAAAAATAATACTGCATATTTTATCAACATTGTATAAACAGAGGCCTCTTACACTTTGTCCTAAAACTATTCTTGACAAGTCCCCTGGAGTGCTAGATACATGCGCAAATGTAGTAGAGCTATTTATACCCTCATGTTCCCTTTCTAATGTGAAGGAATAAAGCTTGTTCATCAAAGTGTCACTACAGAATCACATTTTTGTTTCTTCATAATACAAATCAAATATAATATACAATCCTGTCAACTAGTTATTTGACATCTAAAGATTAATACATAAAGTCCAAAAGAGTGAAACTCACAGAGTTCACATCTAACTGAGGCCTTCTAACCTAAAGGGGGAAAACTGGTATTGCAACCAAATTTTAATGAGAACTAAAGAATAAAAGCAACACCAGACCACCATTTGTTTAATAATGTGTTTCTCCCCAGGAAAGTACTATTATCAAAATTAATAGCTCACATTCAAAAGAATCTATGACTTTCAATTTTGTTTAGTCTTTTCAGTTATGAAAACTCTTCATGACCCTCTTTGGGGTATTCTTCACAAACATATTGGAGTGGCTCACATTACGTTCTCCAGCTAATTCTACAGATGAGGCAAAAACCATTAAAAAACTTGCCCAACGTCATACAATTACTGTCTGCAGACAAATATGAACTTAGAAAGATAAGTTGCCCTGACTTCAAGACCAGCAATTTATCTACTATGTCACCTAGCTGCCTATATTCACATTTTAGCAGGACTCATCAGTATGTAAATCCATAGAGTATGACTGACAGTGACTAATCTAAGCAATATTTCTGAAAGTACAAAGCAGCTTACAAAAATTATATGATTTGATTCTCAAAACAACTGCATTAGATAATGGAAAGAAATAACTACACTTATTTTAAAGATATTGAACATGAAGCTCAGAAAAATTAAATGATTAGCGAAAAGGCATAGACTATGAGAAGTAGCACACATAAAATCAAAGTCTTTAACAATCATGTTACAATATTCATCTCTACATAACTGTCAATCTATGAGATGATCTTATACGGAAAAACTAGGGAATGAGGATGGAGAACAGCAAGAATACGACCAGAAAGATAACTGTATGTTTATAAACTGGATATATAAAAATAACAGATGATTTCTAAATCTCAACACAGAGGATACAACTAAAAATCTGCTGACAAATTCACTGTATGTTGCACTAATAGTTACTACATTTTGACCAATTAAAAGTAAAATGTGAAAAATAATTTCAAATAGGCAGGAAAATGGATCAACATACCAATGTCCAAATCAATCCTTTATTATTATGGAAATGACTGCAAATCAAATATTTTTTCCTATAAATGTATTCCTAAACACTCTGGACTTTGTAGAGATATTGCCTATCTACTCACAAAGAAGATATCTATGTTAATCTTAAAGCAAGTTAAGAATTTGTTACACTTTGTGTATCTTAAAAACTACTCAGACTGTACTTTAGAAGATTTGATTTAGCTATTTCCTTATTGTAACAATGGAGATACTTGGTCTAACAAGAATCAGGGAAATTTACATTACTCCACCCATACTTGGACACACTTTAGGGGAAGATAAAATTGTAAACTCCTGATTGAACAATGAAGGTACTTAACTCATACCTTATAGGGAAGCTAGAACTTAAACTATGTTGATTTTAAGATCTAATACAAAAAGGTGTTAAGTACCTGCAAAGGTTAAATTAATCACACAAAGGTCAAGTAACTCACAAAGGGTAAGCTTAACAAAGAAGTGTGAAGTATCTCAGAAGATATAATCAAACTAGAGAAGGTGAGAACTAAAGAGTGGTGAGAACAAAGAATGGGCAGTCCTGGAAAAAAGCATCTACTGTGATTGGTAGGTGTGAAAATTTAGGGGAGGTGACATAAGAGAAAATTTCTTTAAAAGGAGGGAGTAAAAAGTCAGTTCAGGGAATTCAGTTCAGAGTATTCAGAGGTTCTGAACTCAGTTCAGGAGATTGAGTTCAGTGGATAACTGGAAGCCAGCTTGGAGATGGTCTTGTGGCAAGTGATAAGACTGACTCCCTTTCCTTTAGGCTCAGGGAGGCCACTTTGGCCAAGGCCTTTAACGACTGCCTGGCTCAGCCTGAGCCAGCGCAGTTTGAATTAATTCTCTCTCTCCTTTCCTTAATTCCTTCTCTCTATATTAATTAAATCTCCATAATTCCCAGCTGACTTGGGTATTTTATTATTTGGGAATCATCCCTGGCGACCAATAATTATTTAGATTTAAGTCAAAACACTAAAATTATCATACGACTTTCAATTTCCTCATCTATACAAAGAGGAAATTAAATGAACTCATACACTTAAGATCCATTTCAACTCTGAAAATTATAATTTCTTTATGTAAAAACAAATGTTCAGGGCCAAATGAGCTCCAATAATTTCTCAAATCTCTATCTGATACTAAACTGTATATGATGACACAAGGAAATGACTATAATTTTTATAATAAGAAATAAAAATGTACTTTTAAGGTAAAAATGTGTATGTGTATATTAAAAATATTGAAAACAAATTTCTCAAAAGTATAAAAGGTAATAGAAGTATAACCTAAATTTTTCAGATTTAAAAAACTATGGCTGAAAGAATTTAAGTGGTTTATCCATGAAAACATGACAAGATAGAGACAGAGTTATAATTCAAATGTTATAGTTAGTATTGTATGATGGAAGTAGCAATGAAATTGGATTTGGAACACCTACGATTAAGCCCTAGCTTACTATTACTATCCATGTGAGCCTGGGCAAATCATTCATTTCACCAGCTTTCTAACTGGGTTATATCCTCTGTAAGACTCTAACCTCTCTAAATCATAGAATCAAAATAAATTAGTCTACTTCAATTCTTTCTTTTGTTCTTTCTTTGAAAAAAAAAAACAAACCTTACTTTCCATCTCAGAATCAATAACTGTGCATTGATTCGAAGGCAGAATTGTGGTAAGGGCTAAGCAATGGAGGTTAAGTGACTAATAGCCCCTCATATTTTTTTAAAGAATAAAATCTTTTGCTGCTGTCAAAATTACGATATATTGCCTAGGTAAATCAATGGGTTAAATGTATAATACAATTTGGTATTCATGTCAGCAAACTAGCAAGTTTAGTAAGGGCAACTTAACTAAAAATCATGGAAAATGTGAGAAATAAGTAACAATAACCAATAAGAGAACACCTATGAAAAAACTCCAAAAGATGGTACCCTAAAACTTCTATACTGGAGTTAACGTGGATACAATATGATTAAGTTACCTTCTCCCTCCCCTAAAAATAGTTTGCTTGCTATTTTCTCACAGTTTCATTTTAGCTCTTACAAATAAATATACTTATATATGTGAATTTGGTCTGGGAACTCTAAAAATGTGTAAAACAAAGGGTTATCAATGCATAAAAATATGATATATTGATAAATCACCATCAGTAGTACACTACATTGATAAAATGAAGGTTTTCTCAAGGCAGTGGAATTAATGGGTAATTGATTATTACCCCAACTCTCCTTTGGGGTGGGTTCCCATGAAGATTAATTTTGACAATTTAATCAAAGCAGTGGAATTCCGCGACATACTAGCTAGTCCCTCTAACAACTAGGAAAATTGTCAAGACCTATTCTGACAGTCTTCACAATCAAAACATTTATGAGGTACACTGGGAAAAAGCTCAGATTATGAATTTGGAACTTTTGTATAATGATTTATAGAAAATCTCAATGGATTATATAACATGAATCACAAGTGGTAGATGAGTATATTTAACAAACTACCTAGTCACAAAATGAATGTATTTACTTAAGAAACAAGAAAATTTTCATGATGCTAATTATGACACACTTTTTGGAGGCAGCAGCACTCAGCACTACCTGAGAGTATGTGCACTCTGTTGCACATGAACAGGAATTGTTAACAAGTCAGTCTGACAAAACATTCTAGGAGAGAAGCAAGTGCAACAAAGGAACACAGAATTAAGGATAGAAGGGGACTCAGTGGCCAAATAATTCAACATTTAATTTCATCCATTCCCCTATCACTTTCCACATCATCTTAAAGATGAGAAAACTGAGGTGCTAAAGGTAAAATGATTTTCCCATTGTTTCATAGGGAATATTAAGAGAGAAGATTGAAAGCAGGTCATCAGACTCTGAAGTCAGGCAAGGGCTCTTTTCCACTGTGTTCTATGACTTTTATTACAAACATACTAAAAATCTCTCCTATACTTAAACAATGTATTATCTCAGCAGCTTTCTCTCAAGGGTAGCATAGCAATAAAGGGACACCACAATGCCACTTTCTCTCCAACAAAAACAAAACATTTCTGTGGTGCTGCCAATAAGTGATTAAGAGTTAAATAATTTTAACTATCAGAGTTTGAATTTTCCACTATTACATTTGTAATTAAACAACCAAGAGGAAAAAAGTAATGGGGCTTGATCGTTGAATAATTCTTATCTCTTTGGTCTGTGGAATACAGTAAGAAGAGCTTTAGTAGAAATCTGGCCCTAATTCCTTAATAAATCTCTTTTACATCATCAACATGTAGTCAACTCTAAAAATAATGGGGGAGGGGGAGATGAGGGAATGCTGTAGTAAAATGTTGGACTTGGCAGTCAGGAAGATCTACGTTCAAATACTGTATCTGATACCACCTAGTTGTATTGCCATAAACAAGTAATTTCAATTCCTCAAAGACTGATTCCTCATCAGTAAAATGGATATAAGGTATGTAATATATACACTTAGAGGGTTGTTGTAAGGTTCAAAAGATAATGTATTTTTTTTTATTTTTTTAAACCCTTGCCTTCTGTATTGGAATCAATACTGTGTATCTCTCTCTCTCTCTCTCTCTCTCTCTCTCTCTCTCTCTCTCTCTCTCTCTCTCTCTCTCTCTCTCTCTCTCTCTCTCTCTCCCTCCCTCCCTTTTCTCTCTTCCCTTCCTCCCTCCCCCCCCCCCCATTGGGTTTGGTGGAGGTGGTGTGAGGTGAATCTACTAACGTGGCCTTATATTTTGTTAGATAATTAACTATTTATTACTTTACTTCAAGTAATTATTAATAAACCCTATGAAATAAAATAATTTGAGTACTGGATATAAATTTAATTTTTATAACTTGTTTTCTTTTAATATTTGATTCTTCGTTTCTTGACATTTCTCTTTTTTTTTTTTTGGTACTTAAATTCTTGGGCCAGCATAGTTTGTTAGGTAAATGCAAAAGGAGGATACACTAAACCACACTTTTAGGGAATTAAATGTTTGATTATATTGTCAATGTTTGAAGCCTAGATGTTTAATGAAATATTGTTAACTGGTAGGCCTCATATTTCTTGAGCTATGGAGGCAAGTTAAAAGCACTGCACTATAGTCCCAACTACATTATAATCATCTACCCATCCTCACATGTTTGCTATTTCTGTGCTATTCAATTTAAATGCATTTGGAGTCTTATAACATGAAGCTAGATAGCAAATTTTCACTTTGAATATAAAGGTAAGTTACTCAATGTTATTCTAAAATACACACTTAAATCAAAAATATATTGCTGAATTCCTACCATTTTGTACTGAAATATCATAAAAGCTGTACACATACATACATATACACATGATTCATTAATAGCCCATAATTAAAATTACCACTGTAGAAAGCAATAAGCACTATTTTTTATCACAGCTTTTTTTGTTCATGTTTGCTGCTTCCACAAGCTCTACTTTGATTACAGATTATGTTTTTCCCCCACAGAAGCAAATTTGGCAGTAAGCTGCTGACACAGTATTGAGGAACACCCTCCCTAACACACTGCCTTATTAGCATTTCTATTGCTATTCAGCACACACAGACATTCTAAATCAAATACACTCAGTGTCAGGAACAATAAGCAAACAGTTACCTAATAGCCAACAGTATTAAGAATGCATTGAACTAATCTTGGAATATATCCTCTAGGAATTAAATTGGATTCAAAAAATTTTAAACCCTTAAACCTGAAGAGAAGTAGTAGTGAAGTAGAGACCAAGCCTTCAGACTCCAAACATTTGCCATTAAATGTCATACTTATAGTACACCGTTTCCATATAATTAATTGCTGAACACAGTCACAGTATCTATCACTTATATTAAAACAAATAGTGCACTGAAGAGTGGAGATGCTTGAAGTCATCATATGGTTTAAATAGGTTTCTCCCCTTTCAAATATAAAATGGCCTTATATCCTAGAGCATTCTGAATAAGGGGTTTGGCCTTTTAACAAAGAAAGCTAACCAAGTTGAAAGAAAAAGGGAAGAAGTGCCACAAAACCCAGCAATGGCTGGGACAGGTCCCTTTTGGATTAAAATGAGGATGGGATCACAATGTTTCATGTTGAAAAATAAATACAAGAAAAAAGTACTTCTTGTCTATTATTTTGAGAGACAATGAAGAAATGCTTCAATGATTAAGCCCTAAACGTGGAGTCACATAGAACTCAGTTCAAATGTTGTTTCAGAAATTCACTGATTGTCTGACTTTGGGCAAGTTATTTAAACTGCTTGACTTAGTTTTCTTAATAATAAAATAATAATACCAGTGGATCCCTCCCAGGGTTATTTCAAAGGACTTTGTAAACCTAAAAGAGATCCTATCAATGCTAGCTATTATTAAATTGTACAGATATTCTTTTTTTATTTTTAACAGTGTTGCAAGTTGACTATACAACCCCACCAAGGTTTTATAAATGGATTAAGAACATAAATCATGTCTTTGTACTTCACAATGGAAAGTTTCCATTTTTTATAATTATTCTATGACTAGTTGAAATACATGGGCAGACCTTTCAGCTACAAGCATCAACACACTATTAATTACTATTTTTTAATTTTATTTTACTATCAATTACTTTTTTATTTTATATTATATTTATAATTTATTATATAATTTATATTATAATAAATATAATTTATAACAAAATATATTTATATTTTATATTATAATATTTTATATTTTATAAATTAATTCACTAACTGACAAAAGTCTAAGACTCAAATTACATTTTTCTGACTTAAGAACAGAGTTGTTTTCCATTTTCTAATCCAGGTTTAATGAAGTAGACTGATCCAAAGAACACTTTTTGCTTTATTCAAATACATTTCAATGCCTCTCTTCAATAGAATACTCTGTTATTTTATTTTAAAAATTTTTTTTTGAAGAACTCTAAAGATAAGGGAATTGCTAAGGGAGTAGTCTCCAAACGTTCATGACTCAACTGTATCTTCCTGTAAGTGTTCCAACCAGTAGAAGGTTTTTCAGCCAATTCAGATGTGAAGAACTGAGCCATCAGCTTCCCAAAGGATTGTTCACTATCAAGAAGAAAGGAAGTAAAAGTCTGCCCACAGGGTATCTAAAGAAAGGGCTGGGAAAGATTCTGTCATATTGCCATCAGATTCACAACATCTTGTTAAAGAGAATTCCAATCTCAAAACTACAGGGGCCAAAATGAAAGACAGACCTCAAACTACTTGCATTTGCAGATGAGGCAAATACTTCTCTCTGAAATAGTAGCCAGGGTGAAAGTGGATCTCAGGGATAAAACAAGAGGAAGATATCCTGAGAACAAAGACATCTCTCTTGGGGTTTTCACAGCAACCATTGAAAACTCTAGATTCACTGGATTGGTAGTCATTCTTATAGTGAATAGCAACACTAACTATGCTAATGTTATCAACAGGAAAAGTCATTCAGAAGTCAATTTAAACCATCGGGTACACAAAATCTTGGGAGAAAGTATGCTACCCACAGAAGAATTAATTCCCTAAGAGTGTAAATAACTTGGAACAAGTTGACTGAGGAAAGCAAGTGATGAGACTGGTTAAGGCTTTCTATTTAACGTATGAACATGAAATAGTTATATAGTACTCAGTAATGCCAAGGAGGCCTGCCTCAGGGAGGCAGAACTTATGGCTTGAGGAAATCCAGGCAGAAACAGAAGATGGCAATCTGAGGCCGGTCTTCATCAGAAAAAAGTTTCTAGAGCATTAGTGAGACCTTGGGGAGGGCCTCAGGCAAAAAAGAAATCAAGAAGTGAGTGGTATGAACTAGGGACTCTACTGGAAGTATCTGAATTGAAGAGGTCAAAGGCTGGTAACCATAATTAGGGGTGAAGCCATTCTATTTCCAACATGTCCAAAATTCAAATTCTCCAACTGGCTCCGTACTCCAAACTGCTCTATTAATATAGAGGATACCATCATCCTCTAAGTGACCTAGGCTCACAAATTAAGATATCCTCAACTCTTCACTTTCTCACCTCCCATCACTGAGCTATTGATATTAATGTTTTCTGTAGACTCCCTTCCATTGTTTTACAACGCCAACATCCAACCATAAGCACTCATCCCGTCATTTCTAGAATATTACACTGGCCAGCTGCTTAAGTCTTAACCATAGAAATCTCTCCTCTGTAGTCTGTCCTCCATTCAGCTGTCAAGAGTTATTTTCTTAAAGCACAGGCCTGGCTCAATAAATTGTGATGGCTCCCTATCAATTTCAAGATAAAATATGAAATCCTCTACTTGGTGTTCAAAACCAATCGTTTTATCTTCCTTGTCTCCTTATTTCTATATTGCTGTCCTTCCACAGTCTGATCCAGTGGCACTGACCTCCTCAATATTCCACTAACATAAGATACTCCTTCTTCTGACTAAGTATTCTTTACAGTTATTACCTCCATTCCTGGAATGCTCTAACATCCTCATTTCTACATCCTGGTTTCCCTGGACTTCCAGCTAAAATCTTCTCATAAGAATTAGCCTTTCTCACTTCCCCTTAATTTTTTTTCCTCCTTGTAACATTTTTTTGTGTGATTTGAAAATTTTTATTTATTTAAGTAATTTGAGGAATTTCTCCATGCATCCATGATTCATGTTCTTTCCCTCCCTTTCCGACTGCACCCCCTCACCCCCCCAATGAGCAATTCCACTGAGTTCTACATGTGCCATTGAACAATAATTATTTCCATATTACTGATATTTGCACTGGGGTAATTGTTTTAAGTCTACATGGCCAATCATATTCCCATCAAATCATGTGATCAAGCAGTTGTTTTGTCTTTTGTGTTATGACTTCCACAGTTCTTTCTCTGGATGTTTATAGCATTCTTTCTCATAAGTCCCTCACAATTGTTCCTTATCGTTGCCTTGCTGCTAGTAGAGAAGTCCATTACACTTGATAGTGCCACAGTGTATAGGTCTCTGTATATAAGGATCTCCTGATTCTGCTCCTTTTACTCTGTATCAATTCCTGGAGGTCATCCCAGTTCACATGGAATTCCTCTAGGTCATTATTCCTTTCAGCACAATAGTATTCCATCACCAACACATACCACAATTTGTTCAGCCATTCCCCAAATCAAATGGCATCCCCTCATTTTCCAATTTTTTTGCCACCACAAAGAGAGCAGCTATGAATATTCTTGTACAGGTCTTTTTCCTTATTGACTCTTTTGGGTATAAACCCAGCAGTGCTATGGCTGGATCAAAGGGTAGACAGTCTTTTAGTGCCCTTTGGACATAGTTCCAAATTGCCTTCCAGACTGTTTGGATCAATTGACAAGTCCACCAGCAATGAATTAATGTTCCGACTTTTCCACATTCCCTCCAGCATTCATTACTTTCCTTTGCTGTCATGTTCCCCAGTCCACTAGGTGTGAGGTGGTACCTTAGAGTCATTTTGATTTGCATTTCTCTAATTATAAGATATTTAGAATACTTTTTCATATGCTTATTAATAGTTTTGATTTCTTCATCTGAAAATTGCCTATTCATGTCCCTTGCCCATTTATCAACTGGTGAATGGCTTGATTTTTTGTACAACTTATTTAGCTCCTGATAAATCTGAGTAATTAGACCTTTGTCAGAGGTTTTTGTTGTGAAGATTTTTTACCAATTTGTTACTCCCCTTCTAATTTTGGTTGCACTGGCTTTGTTTATATAAAAATGTTTTAATTTAATCAAAATTATTTATTTTACATTTTGTGGTATTTCCTAACTCTTACTTGGTCTTAAAATCTTTCCTTTCCCAAAGATCTGACAAGTATACTATTCTATGTTCACCTAATTTACTTATAGTTTCCTTCTTTATATTTAAGTCATTCACTCATTCTGAATTTATCTTGATATAGGATGTGAAATGTTGATCTAAACCTAATCTCTCCCATACTGTTTTCCAATTTTCGCAGCACTTTTTGTCCCAAAAGCTGGGATCTTTGGGTTTATCGTATACTGTCTTGCTGAGGTTATTTAATCCAAGTCTATTCCACTGATCCTCCCTTCTGTCTCTTAGCCAGTACCATATTGTTGTGAGGACCACTGGGTTCTAGTATAGTTTAAGATCTGGTACTTCTAGGACCCCCTCCTTCATAGTTTTTTTCACTATTTCCCTTGATAATTCTTGATCTTTTGTTCTTCCAAATGAACTTTGTTATAGTTTTTTCTAATTCAGTAAAAAAGTTTCATGGTAGTTTGATAGGTATAGCACTAAATAAGTCAATCAATTTGGGTAGGACTTTAATTTTTATTATGTTAGCTCATCCTACACATGAGCAATTAATGTTTTTTCCAATTGTTAAGATTCAGTTTTAATTGTGTAAAAAGTGTTTTGTAGTTGTGTTTGTAAAATTCCTGTGTTTGTCTTGGCAGATAGATTCTTAAGTATTTTATATTGTGTTGGGTGGTTTTAAATGGAATTTCTCTTTCTAACTCCTACTGCCTGGATGTGTTGGGAATAAATAGAAATGCTAATGATTTATGTGGGTTTATTTTGTATCCTGCAATCTTGCTAAAGTTGTTGATTATTTCCACTAGTTTTTTAGTTGATTCTCTAGGATACTTTAAATAAACCATCATATCATCTGCAAAGAGTGAGCTTGGTCTCCACCTTGCCCATTTTAATACCTTCAATTTCTTTTTCTTCTCTAATTGCTACTGCTAGTGTTTCTAGTATGATGTTAAATAATAGAGGTGATAATGGGCATCCTTGTTTCACACCTGATCTTATTAGGAAGTCTTCTAATCTAATCTAAGTCTTCTATCCCCATTGCAGATAATGCTTACTGATGGTTTTAAATATATGCTATTTATGATTATTAGGAAAGGCCTTTCTATTCCTATACTTTCTAGTGCTTTCAATAGGAATTAGTATTGTATTTTGTCAAAGGCTTTTTCTTTGTCTGTTGAGATAAACATGTGATTTTTGTTGGTTTGCTTATTTATGTGGTCAAATATGGGAATGGTATTCCTAATATTAACCATCCTTGCATTCCTGGTATAAATCCCACCAGATAATAATGAATAAGCCTCGTTACCACTTCCTAGGGTCTTTTGCTAGTATTCTATTTAAGATTTTTGCATCTATGTGCATTAAGAAAACTGGTCGGTAGTTTTCATTCTCTGTTTTTGATCTACCTGGCTTTGGAATCAGTACCATATTTGTGGCATCAAAGGAATTTGGTAGAACTCCTTCTTTGCTTATAATGTCAAATAGTTTGTATAGTATTGGGATTAGTTTTTCATTAGGATTCTTTTAAACTCCCCCCCCCCCCAACCCTCACCCTCCCTTACATTATTTCCCTCCATAGCATTCTATTTGTTGCCCTTGTATTTCTCTATAGGGCATGTATCCATTCTCTACCCAAATGGATCTGACTTTTCTTCTCTCTGAGTCAATTTGAATGCACATGAGAATTAAGTATTAACTGTCTCCAACCTCTTTCTCCATTCCATTGTAATGGTTGCTCCACTGCTCCTGTCATGCGCTTCTTTATGAAATATAAATTTACTCCATTTTGTCTCTTTTTGCATTTCTCTTAGAATTATTCTCCATTAACTCTAGTTTTATATACATTCTAACATACATATATATATGTATATATATATATATATATATTTTTTTGACATTTCATCCTATACAATTTGTCACTGTTCCCTCTAAGTATACTTGTTCCAGCTACCCTGATAATAATAAGTTTTTAAGTTACCAATATCATCTTTTCTCATAGAAATAGAAATCATTTGAATTTATTCGGTCTATTTAAAAGAAGTCCCCCCCCCCCCCTCCTTAATTATCTTTTGGTGATTCTCTTGAGTTTTGTGGTTGGGCATCAAAATCTCTGTTTATGTTCGGTCTTTTCTTCATGAATGCTTGGAAGTCTTCTATTTTATTAAATAACCATACATTCTCCTGCAAGAATATAGTCAATTAGCTGGGCAATTGATTCTTAGTCTTAGATGCAGTTCCCTTACTTTCCAGAATATCATATTCCAATGCCATCTGGTCCTTCAGTGTAGATGCAGCCAGATCCTGTGTAATTCTAACTGTGGTTTCATGGTATCTGAATGACTTCTTCTAAGCAGCTTGTAATATTTTTTCTTTGTTTTGGTAGTTCTTAAATTTGGCTATAACATTCCTGGGCATTGTCAACTGGGAATTAAATGCAAGAGGTGGATTCTTTCAATTTTCTTAGATAATTTCGTGTAGAATGATGTCCAGGCTTTTTCTTTTGTCATAATTTTCTAGTAGTCCAATAATTCTTAAATTGTCTCTCCTGGACTGTTTTCATAGTCTGTGGTTTTCTCAATGAGATGCTTCATATTTTCCTCAAATTTTTCATTCTTTTGATTTTGTTTTATAGATTCCTGCTGTCTTTTAAATTCATTTGTTTCATGTTTTTGGATTCTAATTTTTAAAGACTGAAATTTCATCCCTGGGTTTTTGGTCATCCTTCTCCTGGTCAGATTTTCTTTGTAGGTCATATTAAAGCTTTTTTGCCTCATTTTCAAGCTGTTTAATTCAGACTTTCAAGAAAGTATTTTCTTGTTTTAGTTCATGTGTCCATTCCCAAATAATTTTGCTTTCAAGTTCTTTTTTTTTTTAACCCTTACCTTCTGTCTTGGAATCAATACTGGGTATTGGTTCCAAGGCAGAAGAGTGGTAAGGGCTAGGCAATGGGGGTCAAGTGACTTGCCCAGGGTCACACAGCTGGGAAGTGTCTGAGGCCAGATTTGAACCTAGGACCTCCCGTCTCTAGGCCTGGCTTTCCATCCACTGAGCTACCCAGCTGCCCCCGCTTTTCAAGTTCTTTTCCCAATTGTCTGCAATCTCTCTTGTTTTTTTAATTGTATTTTGAGTTTTCAACACCTATGAACAATTTGTTGGAATTTTTGTGTTTTTGCTTGGTGTTCCTTGGTCCTCCTCTATTCCATTTGCTCTTTGTTCATTACCTGGATAGAAGCTGTTGATTGTAATTTCTTTTTTCTTTTTCTGTTATTTATTCAGATTTTTTTTCTTTTTTTCCTCCATTTGGCTGGCTAAAATCTTGCTCCTCTGATTATTTGCTGGGTTTGGGCTATTCTATCCTTAAGGAGGTTTTCTCCGCTCTGCTGGTTGACTAGGTTAGGCTTATAGTATTAATGAGCCCTGAGGTCACATCTTCCCCAGCTGGCAGCAGAAGCTAAAGGTGTGTGATGATATGGAAGCTGAAGGGAGCTAGGCTTCCTGCCCTGTTAGTAAGATATTCTCTCATCCTTAGCCCTAAGATGTCAATAGGTAGACTCTTACAACTACTCTCAGCACACTCTATGGGGGATGGGTGTTGGAGGTTGAACTTCCCTGCCCTTTGAAGGATTACCTACCTTATTGATAAGACTGGGCTAAGGAAGGGTAAAATCTGCAGAGCTAGATGTGCTTTGAGAAGACTGGGGAAGAAAATTGGAGTGTTTTGGCTCTAACTAGGCCGCCCCCTCTACTAATTCTGCCATTAAGGTACTCCCTCCAGATTAGAGCCCTTGCCTTCCCACAGAGTCCAGCCACCTCTAGAGAGTCAGCACCTTCAGTGGGGCAGAATTCCTGGGACTTTCCTTATTCCTTTCCCTTTAAACTGAGAGTTCAAGAATTCAGGCTTTTTTTGGCATACCTTTTAAGTTGAATCTAGCAGGAGAATTCCCCAGCTCTGTCGATTATTTGATTTGCTTTTCTGTCCCCTGGAAGCACATTGTTTTTGATTGGTATAGAATGGTTTTCAGACTTTTGCTGTGTCTAAGCCATCATCTTGACTCTGCCCCCTCAACACAATATACTTTTAAATGTATATCAAACACATAAAGGACAACTCCAAACTCCTGAAAACTTACTCCATTTAAAAGTAATTTAAAAGTTATTTCACTATTTTATTTTTATTCTACAAAATGACCAAATGTGATTTGTGTCAAGAGCCTAGGCAAAAGCTTAAAAGGAACCATAACTTATGCCAACGATTTATTTGCAGGGTTATACAAATGACAAATATACTTAAAATATGCTTCAATTTCTCCTTCCTATAGATGAATCCCCATTTGTACTCTCAACTGAAATCACTAATCTCAGCGGTTACTTCCTATTTTCTCTGAAATTTGATTTGTTATTCAGATTTCTAGCAAATACTGAAAGTTGTACTATGGTGATAGTGATGTGCATATAGAAAGACAGACATACAGGGAGGTGGTATATATTAAAAGTGAAGTGGGAGATAATGACAGAGGAAAAAATAAATGATCAACTATAAGTTCACAAGAGATTTTCTGACTGTTGTGTTAAATTTAATACAAAGTTTAAAGTAACCAATATTCTGCTCAATGTTCATTCTTGAGTTCTCTGAATCAAATTGACAGTTTGGACTGAAGTGAGATAAAATTTGAGGCCAAGAGCCCAATCTGCAGGGAATTACAATAATCTAGCCATGAGGTTATAGATTAGAGCCTACATCAGAGGTAGCAGACACAAAGATGTGACAAGACATGCAATTTTAATGGTGTTACTTTTGAAAAGAGTAGGTGGTGAACAATTTGACTTAGGAAAATCTCCAGAAAAAATTAGTAATAGATTATCTTATGAAAAGTTTATTTATAAAAATAATAACCCCCAAAAATCTTTAAAAATATTCAAAAGATTTACAGTAGAAATCTGAAAAATAATATAATTCTACCAACCCGACAAGATCAAACCTAGGCAATTTAATCAAAAAGGATGAATAAAATATCAATACAACCTTACTTGGTTTTCTGTTATAAATTAATAAAAAAACAAAATTCAATTAGTCTAATGCAAAGATTATATTTCATGCCTATTTAGCTCACATTTTAATTATAAACTAAATAATTCTTATCGATAATCAAAATGATGTTTGTTTTCAAATAAATAGATTTTACACATGATGTTACTAAGATCGTTATTTTCTAGAGGACAAACTGTGGGAGTAGAAACACCGAAGAAAACAACTACATGATTACATAGGTCAAATGGGATATGATTACGGATATAGACTTTAAATAATCATCCTAGAGCAAACATCAACAACATGGAAATAGGTTCTGATCAAGGACAGAAGTAAAACTCAACAGAATTATGCATCGATACCTCTTGTGTTTTGGAATCTTTTAAGAATAAAAAAAGGGGGTGGGGATTTAAATTGAATACAAAGCCATGCCTTTGTAGTGCTCACCTGAATATTTCCTCGAAATGTTCAAAGAAATATATAAGAAAAATCGGAAAATAGAGTTTGAATATATTTCAACAGGAAAAACTATTACAATTTCCATTTACAAATAAACTGATGGACAAATTTTTTTAAAAGATAAAAATCAATACTAAATTAAATTGTTCTTTGTATCCTATATATTCTATAAACACACAAGGCAACTTTATTTACCTTTCTAAAAATCTAACATACTTGATTTCATCCCTAAATAGAAAATCACAAAATGGTGGGGAAAGTTTAAATATGGTAAGCAGGAGTTGAGTCATCCTCCAAGAATAATAAGGGAGAGAAATTATTTATGAATCTTAACAGGCTCTTAAGGTCATAGAAAAAATAAGAATTAATATGATTTAGTAAAATACACAATGCTCTACTAGAATTTCAGCTAATAATCTCATAATTTCTTTTTAACATTTGTTTCTTTGAAGGGGAGATAATATAGACAAGAGGAGGCATCTCAATACTGTGGTGCAGTGACTTGACATGCCTGATAACTTGCCTTGAAAAAACACAAAATCTAAAGCAAATGTGAAAAAGGATATTTTTCAGCACACCAGACTAAAAGCAGAACATGGCACTGATATGTAGAGTAATTCACACTGACATTTTATCTATCTAGTACAGAAAAACTATTTCCAGGGAGAAAAGAAATTTCACTAATGAATTATCTGTAGTGACTTATGAAGTCATAGCATGTATATCCTTGGAGATTTAATTCTAATACAAAAAAATTTGACAGTGTTCAAGTGCCTCCTGATGACCGGAGAAAAAATTTTGACTTCAATAATCCTAAAGGTCAAAAAACATTATTAAACATGACAGAATCCCTTGAAATGATACATGAAAGCAAAAACTGAGATTCCAGACCAAATTATATCCAACTAAAGTTTTAAAAAGAAAAAAAGTAAGAACTTAAATGTTTAATTTTGTGGTGTTCAAAAAGAGGCTATTTTTGGGACTGTCTCTGTGCATCGACTTTTCCGATTAAATCTCCTTCACACACAAGTGTCTTTGTGCACATTCATCTACATCACAGATGAAAGCGTACAAAGATAATCGTCATCCTCAGTTACCAAGAGACTACTACTATAGGCAAAATATCATAAGATTTAATTCTGTGTTTATAGAAAGAAAAAATTTATAACAAAGTTTTACTTCACCATTTTTTTAAAGGGAGGAGGAGGAGAAACTTTCCATATACTATTTTCCCCCCCAATTTACTTCCTCAGGATATGGCTGATAATGGAATGGAAGTGATATTTATGAAAATTAATCACTAGACACTTAAATTATAAGTGTACAATGAAAATAACTAAGAATCCATTTAGTGTTTTAAAGTTTGTAAAGTCCTATTTACATATTATCTCATTTGAACCTCACAACAATTATAGATAGGTGCTGTTGTTATACCCATTTTATAAATGAAAAAACTAAGGCAAGCAGGTTACATTACTGGCCCAGTGTCTCATATTTAGTAAGTATCTCAGGCCCTATTTGAACTCGGATCTTCTGACCCCCGAGTTGAGTCTTCTACCACCTACCAGCCTACTTATATGCAAGGGACTATGCTTGAGATACCAAGTTAAAAAATGTAACAACATCTTCCTTCAAAAGATGACATTATATAACAATGAAGGACATGTATATATATAATGAGGATATTTTCAAAGTATAAAATAAATACACGGCGACTAGAGGGAGAAGCACTAGCAACTTGAGGGTAAGAGAACTGGATCTCAAGGATTATTATTCCCCCTATAAAACACAAATGCCTTAAATTTGTTAAAACTAAATAAAAATAACAACTTTCTTAATAAACCTCATGTCTAGATGACTCTTTTTAACCTCAAAATTCTATGAAATTGCATTTCCCTCAAGCAGAACAGTACAAAGGAAATCACAACTTCCCAGGATCCAAGCCACTTCAAAGGACCTGAGATATCAAAGTTGAAGGCTTTCCAATGCCCATTAGTCTGTTCCAAAGTTCTCACTGGCATGCACAACCCGAGAAGGCCATCTTAGTATATTAACTGGTCCCTTCAATATATTACTAACACATACCAAATCTCTTCCTCTTCATATTCTCACACATTATCATCAGCTGTTTTATGGTAAACAGCCTTTAATTCCTAATTGAGAAATCCCTGAAGACAGTAATATCACTACTACTCTTATGCCTTATATTCTATCTATCCATTTAATTTCATCTTTATTATTGTAATAAAAGTTTTCAAAGATCAACTTTGTGTATATTTATTCCTTACCCATCTAAAAATTTAATGATAACTCATAGCTTAATGAAAAAGGTTAGGAAATTCAAATACTATTGATTACAAAGTAAAATCCAGTTGGAGAGGGGGTGGGGGGGGGGTGGGAATCTAGGAATCCCAAACTTGTGACCTAGTGGGATCTGATGAACCCCAAGTTTCAAGATTAGCTTATAGGTTGGAGACCCCAAAGTTTGTAGTTGTTTGCTTTTCCCATGGGCATCTACCCTGAAGGGGATCTCAGGCTAGCAGTTTCAGACTGAGTGCAGGACCCTCATGGGAATGACAATCCTAGTTGAGTAAGTAGTCCCTTCTCTTACACCCTAGACTCTAGCTATGGTTCCTTTCCCCAGCTTGATTGTATCCTGTCAGTGTAGTTTGAACACTCCCATTTTCTTTGTAGCTATAGTGATGTCAATCATCTTTCCTTGTCCCTGGATCCCCCAAATGGTATAGAGGTTCCCCAAATCCTTTTGTTCCTTGGAGTCATCATCGAACATTGTGGAACTCCCAGGGATAACACCCCAAGAGTCCAGGGATTATTATACCCTGAAAAAGTTGGGGAACCTGACTCTGAGTAAAGAATTAAATACTGGACTTAACCCTATCCTGATTAAAGACTTGGTTTTTCTGAATATTTTAATAGTTCTGTTTTATTTCCAAGTTAACATGGGTTAGGAAAGAAAACAACAAGTGTAGCCAGTAATCCAACATGTCCACAACCCATCCCCCATCCCCCCCAATAAGTAAGGGAAAGCTTTACATAAGTTCACTATTGAGGTTCTTCAGTACAGCAATAACCTCAGAAACTATCAGGAAACCAAAAACTCAAAGGGCTGCATTGATGCTCTCTAGAGGTTAGAAGTATCAACCCCTTCCCTTTCTCCTCTTCCAAAAGTCTACTACTTTTTCCCCATAAGTTGGAAGTAAGAAGCCATCACCTCTAATGAGTTTCAGTGCCATCAATTATTATCTAATTGCTCTATAGACTCGAACACTGTCATTGGACGTGTAGTTGAACTTTATACGTGTTCTTTCATCGGTTTATAATAGGAGCTGAAAGAATTGATAGCTCCCATTCCCTTTTCAAAAAAATCAAAAATCCTTAAACAAACTGCTTCTACTCAATAGCACCCCACGGTAAGAAATCACTTCTTCTAAGACCTGTCACCAGTAAGGGATACAAGGGCAAATTCCTTGCCCTATATCTCAAGTCCCCACTCTTGCCTTTGAATGGTAACAGATAAACATTCCAAAGTAGTACTAATCAAAAGGTGGCTCTTTTCTTTCTTCACTAAAGCAAACCTTAAAGCTGTTATTTTTCTGTAAACTGTCTGAAACTCTACTAGACACGTAACAGGGCAACCATCAATTTAGAAACCACAAAATGAGGGCAGCTCCATCCGCTGGCATAATTTCTTTTAGGAGAAACATAAAGGACAGAGTACATTATTCAATATGTCATGTTAAGGTAACATGTCAAATGGAATCGGTAATTGTTAAGCTATCCCTAAAGCACTCTGTTAAACACTTCCTCCCACTTAAGTATGCCTCCTCCCTCCCCAAAAGGAAA
This sequence comes from Monodelphis domestica, assembly GCF_027887165.1. Lineage (NCBI taxonomy): Eukaryota > Metazoa > Chordata > Mammalia > Didelphimorphia > Didelphidae > Monodelphis > Monodelphis domestica. Next base: position 402,335,710 of record NC_077230.1, on the reverse strand, counting down.
AGAAAACATGGAAATGGGGGAATGGGGAAAGAGGATCACAGCAAGACTTTTCATCCAAAAATCTTGGTTTTATATAAGCAAGAAAATACAAAGCCATTCAAGCAAGAGGAAATCAAGACTCTATAAAGGAAGATTTCAACAAAAAAAAAGGGGGGGGGGAGTTATCGACGCAGATTCATACAGACTGAGTAATTTTCATACAAAATGCCCAGCAAATCTCCGTGTGCTGTAGACAAATCACCAGCTGAGGCAAATCCCAGATAATGAAACACACTGTAAGAAGGGCCCTTTTTAATAATTTAGCCTCTGTCAAGCAGTTTGTATTGATTCTTGTTTTCAGCTCAGGGAGAGAATGTTATCTTCAGCCTTACAGCTCAGTGACAGCATCAGTGAATTTAATCACTGAACCACTCCTGCCAGCAATCCTTAAACTGTCACCTCTGATTCTTTGTCATTCCCTGTTCATTTCTTCATAATTCCATCCTTCCATAGATTTTCCCCCCTTCTTAGCCCTGATAACCATAGCAGAATTTCAATCTTCTCATATTAAAGGCATTTGACAAATTGAACAGGGCCTCAAATACATGTTTGAATGCATATCTTTCATAAACAAGTCAGCTCAGTATCTAAATAGCAGACTTATAAGAGGATCAGTGATGATAGTGTGCAAATCCTTGGACATTTGCTTTATTGAAGCTTTTTGTAAAATATAGTCAAAAAGTAAAGAGTAGCAAGAACAGGAATAAAACTCAATGAAAATCAAAATGCACACAAACATATATATACTTGTTTTCCCACCCATTTTAGCATAGAAAAGTCAGAAAACCCTCTAATTATCAGAGAATATTGACCAGTGAACTATTACCAGTGATGTGTGTTCTGATATCCAATTTTCATTTGAGGAAAAATGTAAACGCTATTTATTAACCTACAGTAAAGAAAAGTACAAGGTGTTAAATGATATTAAAAATAAATAAAGTAAAAAAATAAGAGAGAAAACAAAAACTAAATTTGAATCCCTGGCACCTATAATTATTATACTCAGTCTCAACCATAATTTTAACCTTAACAGTGTTTTTCTTTTTGTTTCTCAAGTAGGGATGGGAGTTGAGCCATGTCTCCATTTTTACTTCATTTGCATGATCCCTTGGAACCCAATATGTTCTCAAAGGGTCTTTAAAATCAAATCATACAATGGTTTTCTATCATGCTATTTCACAATTGTCCTTTTTATGCATTTCTGCCTTTCTATCCACAAAACAAACTGAAAGAAGAACCTCAGGCAATTCTGCTCAACCCTTCATTTAAAATAGAAGTCAAGGAAAAAGGATTTGTAATCAAGATGTTTCAATTAACTGAATAAGGCAACAGTATCATAACTGATAATGTATCTTGTTGTATGGAAAATATACTATTTTCCTAATTTTAAAAGCACTGTAAGCAACTCTGATTCTCAATTTCAAAAGTATAGCAAATCAACAATTTAAACAAGATATTAAAACAATCAAATAAAAATGGGAATATGATATATCAAATTCAGCATTTTAATGCAAAATGTGATCATGTATATAGATGTCAATATGTATATATGTATCCAATTCAATAAACATTTATATAGCACCTGCTACTTGCCAGGCGCTGTGAGAAGCAGACATGTGAATTTAAACAGTTGCCAAATGAATACAATATATAAATCTTGAGGGAAATAAGATTTGAGTCATGTTGTTGATCTTCTAATCTTAAGAACAATTTAAGTTGTGGTAATGGAATACTTACTTTTGATTTTAATTCACTGTAGTGGAGAGTGAAGAAGGGAGTGGAAAGAGAAGAACTTTTTCTTAATTAGAAACAAAGTAAATGCTTGTTGACTTAGAATGGATTTTTGCCATTCAATTAGCTTTCATTAATAACTGATAGGGAGTGTACTAAGTCATTCTAAGGAGAATCTTCTCACTAAATAGTACTATCTTAACACTATTCTTCCATACCTGCATTTTTTTGAGATAATGAAACAAAAAATGAAATTTTAAATTATTCATTTCTTTTAAATTGGCTTTTTTTTTTAAGCAGGAGAATTTGGGGACTAAAAGCAACTTTACTTTCTTTCTCAAGTGAGAGAGTGTAATATTATTTAATTATGTGATATTTTATATTTAAAGCACATTCAAATATATGGCCAACTATATGCTTTGTTTGATTTTTTTGATTCCTGTGCTTTCTTGCCAGGAAAAGGACTACCTGCCAGGATCTGGCATATCATTCATACTCTTGCAGGAATTCCAGGCAACTCCCACTGCCTGGAGTTGGCCCTTTAAACTCTGGTTACTTCAATGTCTCCATAGATTTGTAAAAGGGAAAAGTTTTTTTGAGGTGAAAGAAAAATTTGATAAACATTTTATCAGAATGTATTTCCAGAAAGTAGGCAAAATAAATTTATTTTGTAGGTTTCAAAGATGGTAGATCTGAAACATTTCTAATGCTACAGTTGCCATATTAGTAATTCTTCCAACATAAAGAAACAAGAAACTGAAAAATATGGGTGAAATACCTAAGGGGGAAGGGGGCAAATTTTAGTATACAAATACTTCTATCTATTACTATTAAATTCAATAGGGCTCTTTACCTGATCAAAATATAGCTTACAATTTATTTTTATATTTTCATGCTAATTATCATGAAAAAATCAAAAGGACATGGTTTAAATTAGTTATCAATAATAATGTAATATATTAAAATGATAGTTAATTCTTACCTGTTCACTTACTAGCTAGATCCTCTCTAATTACTGTATCACCATGATTATTAATGGGTTCAAGTATTCAAACACTACATTATTTCTGGAGGACAGTGTGTCTAATATTTAATAGATATCCTCATCCCCATACACAAACCAAGGATCTGGATGAAAATCCTGTGAATTTGAATAGTTATAAAAGATAATTTTTTATTTGATTTGAAATCAGCCTAAGCACAATGAATGAGAGGAAAATTGAGGGGACTGTTAAAAAATGTTTTCATGTCCATGGTTAAGAGAGATGCTGTTATAGCTCTGAAATGGATAAATGATCTTCTTGGAACAATGAAAGTGAGAGAAAAAGAAGGGGGGGGGGGAGAGAGAGAGAGAGAGAGAGAGAGAGAGAGAGAGAGAGAGAGAGAGAGAGAGAGAGTTCATTTTAAAGACAAAGCAAATAAAGAGGAGAAGAGCTTTAATAAATTTAAAAATAAAAACCAAAAAATCCTGATTTTGCTTAAAATATAAGGAAATGCAGCAAACAGGTTATTAAATTGCAATACATGTTTAGTAATAAGGAACTCTGAAATTCTTTTGACATTTGCAAATTTTTACTTGATACTGCTTTTCTAAAAATATAATTTTTTCCTTATATCCACTGCATCAAAAAATGTAGATGCTTCTAATACACATACTTAAACTCGAGTATTTCTAATTTAGCTACTGCGGTAGAAGAAAATTTCAAAATAGTTTTAAAGACAAAGAAATTTAGCAGGCATAAGAATCTCTGGAATGAAATATGCTAGCATTTCAAATATTTAGGTTAATTGTTGAAAGGATTTTATTTAATTTATCACACAAAATAAAAATGAAAACACTTAACAATCATATAAAAAATACTACAGGTCACTAATGAAAAGAGAAATTCAAATTAAAATAACCCTGTAGATTGGCCTCACATCCTACAAATTGGTAAAAAATTAAAAGAGGTAGAAATAGGCAATGTTGGAGGAATTAGGGAAAATTAGCACAATGATGCATGAAAGATGAAGAAGATATGAATCAATGTAACCTCCTACCAGATGTCAGAGCAGAAAACTCATCATTTCTCACCTGGTTACACACCTGGACTCTATCACAGCTTTCAGAAATTCATCTTCCTGTATGAACACATTAACTCTGAAACTTCTACCTCCTCAGGATCCCATGCCCCTTAAGCATCTCTCTTTCACTGACTGGAGAGGGTGCAGGGTTAGGACCAAAGAGCTACTATTTTTTAAAATAATTTTTTTATTTAGAATATTTTTCCATGGTTACATGATTCATTATTATAGCATCCCCTGTCCCTGAGATAACAAGCAATTTCACTGCGTTATACATGTATCATTGTTCAATATCTATTTACATATTATTCATATATGTCAGAGTGATCTTTAACACCAAAATCCCAATCATATCCCTATCAAACCATATGACTGATCATATATTTTCCTTCTGAATTTCTATGTCCACAGTTCTTTCTCTGGATGTGGATAGTGGTCTTTCTCATAAATTCTCTGGATTATAATGGGTCATTGCATTGCTGCTAGTGATTGTGCAATAATGTATCAGTCTCTGTGTACAATATTCTCCTGGTTCTGCTCCTTTTACTATGCATCAGCAGTTCCTGGACCTTCTAGCAGTTCACATAGAAGTCCTCCAGTTCATTATTCCTTTGAGCACAATAGTATTCCATCACCATCAGATACCACAATTTATTCAGCCATTCCCCAATCAAGAACACCACCTCATTTTCCAATTTTTTGCCACCATGAAGAGCGCAGCTATAAATATTTTTGTACCACTCTTTTTCCTTATTATCCCTTTGGGTATGAACCCAGCAGTGTATGGCTGGGTCAAAGGGCAAACAGTCTTTTAGCGCCCTTTGGGCATAGTTCCAAACTGCCCTCCAGAACTGTTGAATAAATTCACAACTCCACCAGCAATGCATTAATGTCCCAATTTTGCCACATTCCCTCCAACTTTTATCCCTTTGTTTTGTGAATCTACTAGGTGTAAGGTGGTACCTAGGAGTTATTTTTACATACATTTCTCTTATCAGGAAAGATTTAGAACACTTTTTTAATATTTATTATTGAAAGTTTTGATTTCTTCATCTAAAAACTGACATTTGCCCATTGGGGTATGTCTTGATTTTTTTTTTTTAATTTATGGGGTATGTCTTCATTTTTTTTAAATTTAACTTCACTTAGTTCCTTATATATTTGGGAAATTAAACTCTGTCTGACAGTTTTGTTATGAATATTTTTTTTCCTAGTTTGTTGCTTTCCTTCTACTTTTGGTTACATTGGTTTCACCTAATTTATTCATGATAATCCATTTTGAATTTATCTTGGTATAGGAAGAAGCTACTATTTAAAGAGGGAGTCCAAAGCAGACACCTAATCATTTCTAATCTGGCTGCAGGACTTCATTATGTCCCAGGTTGGAGTATCCTGGTGGAAAAATCCACCACCCAAAAAGAAGATTTATAAAGAGCAAATATGGCCCCAAAAGATATGAGAACAGACTCGATCCAACTTCTTTGGAGGGTGAGATCCACAAGCGTTTTACAATGTACATACTTTCATTTGTTCATTTATGCTCATTTTTTTCCCCCTTTCTTTTTCTGTGTCAAAAATTATTATCCATTATATCAGATGGTTCTCTGGGGAGGGATGGTGAAACAGTACTAGGGAAATCAATGACACTGTAAAAAATAAACATCAATAAAACCTATAGTTAAAAATTGCCAATTAAGGAGATTTCATTTATCAAAGTATAACTCAATCCATTTATTTATTCCTTTGTAACAATACTATAAGATCTTGAAAGGAACAGACCACTTCCTTTTTATTTTCATGTCCCTAGCATCTAGCATAATGTCTTATACACATCAGATACAAAATAAATGCTTACTGAGTTGAATTAAAATGAATTCTGTGAATCAGGCAGAGCAGCCATAAGGGAAGAATATCTTCATTACTATTCTCACTGAATATTATTAGGTAGACAGTAAGAACATCTTAATATTATTATGGATCGCACAGAGTAACATTAAAAAGGAAACACCTCCTAAGAGACTAATTAATATGTAGCTAAACAGCCAACAAGGCAAAGTACTTGCCACACTAACAACAGAAAGAAAACAGAAATACAACCGCCCTACATTTAAATTAAATCTAGAAAACTAGAAGGTGACATTTATTTATTAACTGGTTTTTTAATCATTCAAAAATATTCCAAATTTCCAATTCTTCCATGACCACACAAGACACAGTTCATCACCTTTCTCCTACAGCATACTCCTAAAGCACTAAAGTATTTTTAAAACTCACACAATGTGATATATTTTCAATAATTGTAGCTCTCATTCAAGCTCAAGATAAAGTTCAAAGTAAATTTAGTGAACTTGAAAGAAGAGAGTATTATCAAGAATCCTTAAACCAAACTCAGAGTCACTGCATCACTGTAAGACTCAAATAATTTGAAATCCTAAAAATCATTATCTAGAAAACCCAAAACCAGGAAGGAAGAATCTGCCACTTAATATGTACAAGTAACTCATAAGTTCACTAAAATTCTATTGAAAGAGTATCAGAGATGATTATTTATTCCGATCCATTGCTGGCAGAGATGAAGAAAATGATATGCAAAAAGGTGAATTAACTTTCTAGTGTAACATAAGTAGTAGTCTAAGCAATGAAGGAAAAAAGGAATGAGAATCACAGGGCCATCTGGAAAGTATTTTGGACCCAGCATTGTGTTAAACAGAAGCCTAGAGTAGGCACTCAATAAAATGCTGATGGATTGGAGCGCATCTTAAATCAATCTGGCTGTTATTTCTAAGATTCCCCAAAATAAAAGCAGATACAACTTTTAACAACCTTTAAAATAAACATGTGGTCCAAAGCACTGGGAAAGTGATGTTTTATAAAGAATGATAAAGGCAAACTCTATTGGAAAAGTGTCTCTGAACTGCAGTATCTCTAACTCCCACTCCTCCCCCAGCACTTTTGTACATCATCAGTGTATAGTGGATGCCTGAATGGTGGTCTTAAACATACTGCCAAATCTGGCAAAAAAATGGAAATTTTAAGTAATCCAACTCAAATACAAGGACAGCTTATTCACCAAATGAAGAAGAACACAGAGGCAACAAAAAATGGACTATATTTTCTTACAATGAAGCACATTCCATTAGACAGAAAATAAATATTCATTTTAAGCCAGTTTTACAAGGCTGCAAATCGTCTACATTGGAAGGAACTTCAACTGTACTACTGTATAATTTGTATTTCAACAACCAGGTATTATAGACAGCTGAAGGCAGGAGAGGGAATAATTCTCAACTCCTAAATTCAAGTGAAATCTAAGGAATTTTTTCCTTCAGTTATTTTTGTTTCTTTTTGTGTATCTGCCTTCTCACAAGCTCTACTCCCAGTCTTAACACCCCCAAAAATATCAGACTTCATAAGAAACCATTAAATTTAATGGGTTATTAGACACGAATAGAAAAGCTACTTTTACAACATTGATATATGTAAAACAAAATAGAAAAGTTAAAAATCTGTAAAGTAAAATCTGTGAGTGTATGCTATCATTAATGAGAGCAGAGGAATACCAATTTATACCTGAACATTGACAATAAAACTTGAAATTCTGATGAGATCGATGCTACATTATAAAAACCAAATTAACAAAAATAAGTCTATTAAGGAAGACATCTGGTGTATTATAGCAAGAAACGTTAATGATATTGTTTGAAACCCTGTAATCAATTTTTTCCCCTAGCAGCTCTATCATTACACTGTATTAGATCTGTATGCATGTGGAATTTATTAAATCACTCCATGCAGTAAGTTCTCTGCCAATTGGATCTGGTTCAGATCCTGCTAAAATGATATTGGTGGCATTTAGCACCTTTATAGAACAATCAATACAGTTACATTTCTGCAGCATTTTCCTGAATTTATGAAGAATAGCAATCTTACTTGAAAATTTCAAACTAAAGTATGATACTCTATGGGTAGAATACTAGCCTTATTTACATTAAGGCTCCAATAAATGTTGGGATATAGTAATTCAGGATCACCATCAGTACAACATAATGAGTACACTTCATAATCAGTACACTAAAGCAACTATATTGGTGAATAAACATCAAATTTGAAAAGAGAAAAAATAACAATATACAAATTAAATAACTAGCACAGACTAAGAAAAGCCAATCATGAAAGATAGATATTTGTGATTGTAAGAAACTTTGATAAGCCTAGTAGATTTTTATACTATACACAAAAGTAGTTATTTGGTTCCCCAAAACAAGATTATATGCATCCTACAAATGAAACCATGTGCAACTTCATCATGAGATTTTTTTAAATCCTCTTGGAGATTTGGAGAAGTTCTAAACTATAAATAAAACATTCTAGAAACCAAATAAAGTAAAGCACCAAAGATCTACAAAATCCATCATTAGCAGCTTCTAAAGAGTAAATGACCTATTCATATCAGAAGCAAAGGATTGAATATAAAACTCGACAAAATATGACCCTCAATGCCAATTTCAGATTAAAATTTAAATGAGGGATTTTTTGTTTGGTTGGTTTGATCTTAACATCTTAACATCAAAGTGTCAGAACTGAAAAGGGCCTTTGGTTCAATACTGTCATTATACAAATGAGGAATCTGAGGTCCTGAGAGAAACTGTCATTTGATTAACAAGAATAGCCAGAGCAATAATTCAATTCTTCTGACTCACAATCCACTATTTACCTCCACCTCTGCACACTTGCTAATTTGTATACTCAAAAAAGAATTAAGTAGTTTTCATTTTCCTTGGACTATGTCATTCCATTTATAAGTGAGTCCAGTTCAGTCTGTCCCTCTCTTTCCCTCTCATGCTCAAGTTTCTAATTTATACCTCAATAGCCCAAAATGTATATAGGTCTATCCCATTCTGTTGTCTCTCCTTGACGAAAGACACAAAATTTTTCTGGAAGCAAACTCATAAAATTTGTGGTTTCCACTCATACCATTCCATTTTTTGCTTTCATTCTCCTCTTAATACTGTAATTTAACACTTCCTGCTTTATTATCAGAGAATCTTGCTGCCTTTCTAGGAAGACATAAAGTGGGAAAACCTAACATGAATTTGTCCAAATTCATGGCTAAAATAAACCTCTTTCTCGTAGTCAACCACAGAAAAATGACAATGTCAAAAGAAAAGTAAAAAATATAATGTCCTAGGCAAGAAACAAGAGAATAAAAAATTGGGGATATCAACATCAAGTTAAGAAGGTAGTGTCTCGGAATGACTTTTGGATTTCTGGATCAAGGCTTGAAATAAGAAAAAGATAGGATTTGAGTAACAGAGTATGAACTAAAAAAGGGATGAGAAAATATATTTACTTGGAGTTTTCCAAATCTAATTAAGTGGGATTTAAAATAACAGAGGAAGGAAAAAGAAAAACTTCCTACATATAGCAGTCAAGATAACTACAAGGTATAAAAAAAAGCAACATGAGACAATAAAATATTTACAATAAAACACAAGAAAATGGTCAGCAAAAGAACAGAGAATCTGATATCTTATATATACAATCATAAAGTAAAGGAAATGGCAAGCTGTTAGATTCAAGGGAATAGATAGGATACATCATCTAGGCTCTAGAACTCTGATGATGAACCTATGGAACACAGAGCATTCTCTTTGGGCTTGAGAGCCATCACCCCCCCCCCAAGAATTTGTTACTAGGAAGGAAGAGGGACACAGGTGGAGCCACTCCCTTCACCCTCTCTACTATGCCCCAGGACATTTTTTCACATCACCCTTCTCTCTCCCCTAGCAGCCCAATGGTAGTGCTTACTTGCCCCCCTGTAAGGTGTAAAGTGGGAGGTTCACAGAAGGCAGAGTGAAGCATTCAGGCTTCTCCCTCTCTACAAGGCCACAGTCATGCATTCTCACTTGATGGGGGGGGGGGGGGGGGGGTGGCACCAGAATGTGAGGAGGTGGAAGGGAAGAAGAACTTCAATAGCATTCAGGGTATGCTATTGAAGAAATCTAGTGACCAGAAGGAGAAAGCACTCTGGAGAAAGCTTAAGAAAAGATGAATGGGAGAAAATATTAATTCCAGATTAAAGAATAGAAGCAATAATATTAGAGACTATGGGGACAAAAAAAAAACACCAAATGATTAGTTTGGGAAACATATCACAAGTCTAACATAGAGGAATTATATAGTAATGGGAGTGGTGGGCACACTTAGCAAAGGAAAGTTGGGGAAGCTTCAATTATTTAAACAGAAAACATAGCAAAATGTAAAAAGCAAGGATCTAGAACCAAAAGTCTTAGATTTGAATTCTGTCTCAGACATTTGAGTTGCGTAACCAAAAGCAAGGCAATAAACATCTCAGAGCCTCAATTCCCCCCATCCATAAAAGGATGAAAATAATTGCTCATACATTGTCTACTTCACAGTTATTTTGAGGAAAAATAATTCATAAACCTTAAAAAAACTATATAAAATGGGTACTCTAAGGATTTCTGATCTGACTCAAGGGCATCTACCACCAGTGTCTATTCCAACTCTTTAGTTAGCCACTAAGAAGTTACTATATATTAAACATACCTCTGTTGGAAACCTAAGAAAAATAAAGTATTTAACAACTTCTTATATTGCTCCTTCAAAAGACGGAAGAAGCAATTAGGGGAAATTATTTCCAACAGATATTTCCAACAATGGCTGAATTGGTTGTTGAAACAGACATGATAGAAATATAATGAGGGAAATGGAAAACCTCATACAATTCATGAAACAAGAGATCAGAAAAGATAGGCAACTTATAGAATGAAGCTACCTCTCAAGAGATGAAATTCAAAGGATTCAAGGAAAAGAAAGATAAATATATGCTCTCCTCCCAATGACGAATTGTATAACAGTCAGGAATGGTATATTAAGAGTACTATACATAGAGTCAAGAGGCATTGAATGCAATATCTACCTCCAAAGCTGTGGGGACCCTGGGGAAGGCTGCTTCATCTCTCTGGGCATTAATCTCCTTATTTGTAAAATGTAGTCCTTTGAATGCCACAGTCTCACAGGTCTCTTCTACTAGGAATTTATGGACTATTAAGTCAAACCAAAAGGAATAGAACACTCTCAGGAAAGAAATGTTGGTGACATAAAGAGAAATCATTCTGATGAGTAGGGGAAGAATAAAGACATCAAGAACTAACCAATGGGTAGATGGAACAATGATAACTGAACATAACAGATAGGCAAATGGGAAGGAATAGCTCTTATTTTGTATTCTCTATTAAGGAGAATAATCTTAGGACTGGAAAAGATAGAACCAAAAAATGCTAATACAGATGCTGAAATACAAAAGTAGAAAGGAATAATCAAAAAGTATCTAATTATGTTTTATATGTAATTAGAAGATTCTATCCACTCCTTTTCTAGCGCAAAATGATCTCTCCTTTCTGTAAATTCTTGCTACATTTAGTGGGTACCACTAAATGGTACTATTTGTCATGTTATTTGATAATCAAACTTTAGTCATCTTGCCACTCAGATTTTAAGCCAAATTGTAGGTATCCCAAACAAAGTCTAGCATACTGTTAAGTATATTAGCACTACAAAGACACACAAACACACTGAAAGCTACCTAAATTAACCAAGAGCAAAAGAAATGTCTACCAAACTCTTATCTCTTTGTAAAAAAAAGCAAAAGAAAATAGATTATTACCTAATACTGGTTGGGGGAGAGAGGTAGTGTAATAATACCTCCCATTTATGTGTAATGTATGATAATCATACTGTAAGAACTCAAGGCTTTTACATTCAGATCACATCTATGCCAGAGTAATAAAGAGAAGTTGCTTAACTATATCCAGTTCTGAATAAGATCTCCGACATATTGACTCAGATTTGGATTTGTGTTTTTTAATAATAAGGTAAAAGATTTAGTGCTGGAAAAGACCCTGGAGGTCAAGTCAAATACTCACATTTTACAAATGAAAAAATGGGCCATCACAAAGAAGAAGTGACTTGACTAAAGACAAACAGGATTCCAACAGGTCCTTTAAGTTGAATGGGCTGGACACTAGACTAGACTAAATCAAATCAAATAAGTAGATGACAGCTCTTTCTCAGTTACAGTAATACAGTTCCTGTCAAGTTGGCCCAGGAAAAGAGCACAAAATGTTGCCGAGACTTATGTATCATAGATCCCAATGAGTCGGGGGAAAAGCATACTCCTTTCTTGGACTCAAACTTACCCCCATCTTTCCCTACTTCAGGTGCCAACATCCATACTCGCTGCTGATTGCCAGCTCCTGCTCCTTGCAGCAGCCCAGCATGCTCTCTGCTGGTGCCATCATAACCCACTACCAAAACCCAAAAAGTCTGAAACGGTCCTAGAGGGGTAAGGCAAGTCCCGTATTTTGTTTCCTCTGTGCATGTACTTTTTAACTCCTTTAAAACCACATACAATACAGCACATTTCAAAGGGGGCTTTGGGGACAAGTCATATTCCTATTTTATACCCTATGGGATATAAAATACTGATAGCTTTTAAAAACGGGATTCTCCTTACCCCTACAGGCCCTCTCCCGGCTTCAGTAAGGTGATGTGGTGGCTGTGATGCCACCGGTAGAGAGCATGCTGGGGGGTCACACAGAGCAGGAGTTGGAGATCTGCAACAGGCCTGGGAGTTGTGAACCTAAAAAAGAAAAGAGTCTTAAGTTAACAGGCCCAATGCCCCCTTGTTTTCCTGGTTGTTAGGGGCACTCAGCAAGAAAAAAAAATTAGATATTGACAAAATTCCTTTAGCAGACCATCTTAGTGCCTCATAAGTAACTCTTTGTGAGGTTATTATTTGAACCAATATCACAAGTGGCTGTTCTGAATTAATCAAATCTATGCCTCTCCATCATTTTCATAGAAACACAACTTATATACATATATATACACACACATACATATACATACACACACAAATATACATACATAAACATATACATATATCTTTTTTTAGTGCCACAAGTTAATGATCTATTTGCCAATATGCATCGTGACTCAAACATATCCATGATGAAACAACTACCTCTGATCCAAGTCAAAAGCTGAGAATCAATAAAAGATCTCAGGTACTTAAATTAAAAAGTAACTCTAAGGACATAAAACTACACATATGGGCAGAAACTATAGAAATTATTGACACATAAACTAAGCACTGAGAGCAAAATATATGGGGATATATTCTGCATTAAAACAATGGCATACATTCAGGAAAATTAGGACACTCAAAAATAGAACAGCTTTGACCACTGTAATTCCTCTATAATTTTAATTATACTTTTTATTCATAAAATAAGAGTAGGCAATGAAAGTTTAAATACTTGGGCTTTCAACAAACTAAAGAAAGAATTTCTGCATCTGCCACCCCCACATACTAACAGATAAATTCAGTAAACAAAGTCAAGATGACAAAAACTTAGTAAAATACAATTTTATTTTGGGGATATAGCTGACATATCACACTTTTATTCTTTCAAAAGAGACACATAAATGGGGAAGCTAGGTGGCTCAATGAAAAGAAAGAGAGGCTTGGTGACAGGAGATAGGTTCAAATCTGGCCTCAAAAAATTACTAGCTATGGGACTCTGGGCAAGTGACTTAACCCAAATTGCCTAGCCCTTGTTGCTCTTCTGTCTTATAATAGATACTTTGCATCAATTTCAAAGACATAAGAAATGGGTTTTAATTTAAAAAAATTTTTTAAAACATAATACAGAGATACATTAAGTAGAAGACATACAAAATTTATGGCCTGGGTCATCTTTACTCCCATAATGATCCCTATAGTTCAGAAATAATCCCTGGGATTGAGTTTGAATATCTAATATACAAAACTTCTTTTGCATATGTAGTATGTAAAAGAGTTAGACAATAGAACAAATCAATGAAGTACAAACTGACAAGGTATTTGAAGACAATTAAAAAAATAAGAAAAATTAATCAATACAATCTGAACTTTTATTTATGGACATACATTAATCAATCAACCTAAAATCATTTTATTCAGAGCTTACAATGGCATGCCCAAGCACCTTGCTAATTAATGAGAATATTAAAAAGGTGAAGAACCAGTTCTAATAAGAATAGAACAGGTACAGAGGTACCTAGGTACCAACTAGATAAACAAATACAAAACAATTTGAAGTGGCTAAAAGGTCATTCAGAGAGGAAGGTATTAGCTGCTGAGATGAATCAGAAAGGCCTCCTGTAGAAAGCAGTGCCTGACTAAGAATTAAAGGAAATGAAGAAAATAAACACGAAAGGTTAAAAAAAATTTTATAAGTGGAATAATATTTTAAATTTACTAGAAGCTTGAAAACTACTGTGAATTTCTTGGGAAGGCAAGTAGTCCCCAAAGAATTAATCTTTTTGTAAATTCATATTACAAAACAACTCAGAGTAAAAAGGTAGGTCAAAATAAAACAAGCTTACATCAGGGATTTAGAAGTAAAAAAGAAAAGCTCCTAAGATATGTTCCAGAAGTCAATAAACTATTAGTCATTCTCCAATTACTTTACAATGTATTCAAAATGATGAAACTTATCAAAAGGAAGATTCTAGCTATCAAATAAACATACAATTATCTTCTGTGGATAACATTAATGTAAGAAAATTAACTGCTTTATTTTTTTTTAATTTTAAACAAAAAAAAAAGTATCAAGTTAACCTTCAAATTTCAAACCATTTAATTAAGCTGAACACATCATTCCAGCATTTTGGTTATTTGAGATGAAGTTCATTAGATGGTTTACTGAAAAATGATTTATGTCCATTTTAGCACAAACAAGCAGACTAACAGAATCCAGCAAAGCTTTAACAGCATTGCTGGAGTCAGGTCAATAAGTATGTCACCTACCTTGCACACTTAGTTTACAAAATCTTTGCAAAAGGTTTATGCTGCAAGACCACTTGCTCTTTCTTGTCATATAACTAATATCATTTACTGATCAGAAACACGAATTCCTAAGTTTCATGGGGTATTGTACATAACACATGGGTAAATGGATAAATATAGTAAACCAAGGCAGTTCTAAGAAATAACCAGTATATGCCACGAAAATTTTTTTTAAATCTTCAGAGTTTTCTATTCTAGTACAGAAGCCAGTTTTGATTAACGTTTTTTCTAACTCAATATGTTAATGAAATAAATAATTAGATTTTTATACCACATGACATTTTAAGCATAGTATTCAAAGCAATTATTTTATGGGGGGAAATAACCCACTCTATGTTAGATAATCAATTATTAATATTTAAATCCTATTTGGTTTTACCAAAATGGGCAGCAGTAGAGGAAGCCTGGCTGCTTGGAAGTAATATGTAGCATTTTTTTTTTTAAACACCATAGAGTAAAGCTATTTAAATCTTTTATACTCAGCATGAATATTTCCTTTTCTGCAGCAATCATGTGGTTAACCATCTCCCATTCTCAGACTATCACCACTATTCCTCAATAAAGTGTTATTTTAAAACAAAGAGAACATAATTAATATTCAGGAAAATCCTCCAATATATGCTTCCTTGGGTGGGGTTGGAGGAATTTGTGACATCATAAAGTTCCTCAGTTGTCATTATGTAAGACTGAAGCAATTATTTAATGGGGAAAAAATTAACCACTCTATGTAAGAGAAATATTAAATTATTAATATTTAAATCCCATTAGTTTTACCAAGATGGACAAGAATGAAGAGAATATACTCCTGAAGAGAACATAATTTTAACTGAAGCATATAGCAATGAGAACCATTTCTTCACTTGAAAATGTATTTCCTAAACAATTTCTCCAGAAGTATAAAAAACTAAAAGAAAAACTTAATGGAATATGAATTAGGTATCAGAGTTACCAACTCACCAAAAACACAAAATGATTTGTGTTTCTGAGCAGAAACCTGGGCAGGCTCATAGATCCAAAGAAGGGTCTGACCTTTATCAGCAAATGGAAGAATGTCATCAAGAAGTTTTTGAATCAATAAAATCACAAGTCCCTATTACTTCCTATATGAATCCCATAAGAAATAATGTCAAAGCATTCAAAATCAAAAAAGCAGTTGGTGAATTGGCCATAAACACTCCTTAACAGACATATTTCTAAGAAGAATCCAGCCTACATAGTACTGACTTTTACTTATGAAAAATTCCCACAGGAGAAAAATAAAAAATAGATTGTGAGAATATTACATATTTTCTATATTTCATTCATACTCCTAAGATAAGAAACTATCAAGATTAATGGTGTTTTAAAAAATCAGTCAATCATAATGCCAAGACTTGAAATTCTGTGATACTTATAAGTATACTAGGCTCTTAATCATCCACATTAATGATAGGGACCAGCAGCTCCCTATGATAGACAATTGGCTAAATCAATTAGAGCATTTCATTTGGGATACAGAATTGGAAATAGAAGGAAGAGAACCATTCATTAAGTATAAGAATGAAATAAAGGAGGCCAACAATCTTTGCCAATGATTAAGAGGAGGAGGTGGGAAAGTCCAGTGGTGGGGGGAAGGGTCCCACAGGTAAGTACCTCAGTAGGGTAAGAGCCAGGTCCAGAGATGGGAGGTCCTGGGACCACATCTGCCCTCAGACACTTCCTAGCAGTATGACCCTGGTCAAGTAACCTAATGCCTATTTCCTAACCCATATCAGTCTTTTACATTGGAACCAATGTACCATTTTGATTCTATGGTAAGGTTTTAAAAAAAAAAATGTAATGAACAAAAGACCCATAAGAAGAGAAAGAAAAGCAAATAAGTCACAAAATTGGCCTGTGGATGAAAGGTTAAGTGAGACATGGATAACACCAAGATTATAAAATTGAGTCATAGGAAAAAAGGTTTATCTCTTGACAGTGATAGGAAAGGTTGGAACAAGGGTAGAGACAGAAGGCTAATGAACTGTTTTACAAATATGGAACTCAAAATGACTACAAGATACACAGTTGAAAAGAAATCTCAGGACTAACCTTTAATGGGAACTCACAGTTAGTGAGCCTTATATGAATAAGATCCTGCACAAATGGGGAATGAAAATGAATCATAAAACTGGTAGGAGAACTCAGAGATACACAATACTGTCACAAATATCCAGAGAGGAAAATCAGGAGAATGTGACCAACAGTATCAAATGCTGGAAAGAGATTTCAAAGGACAAAGACTGAGAAAAGATCATGAGGTTTTACAATTAGGTAATCACAATACTGTAAAAAGGCAACCAAATTTAACAACTAAGAGATAATGTTAACTTTGAAAAAAAGAATTGTTGAAAGACAAAATCGTAGGGGGAAGCTGGGTAGCTCAGTGGATGGAGAGCCAGGCCTAGAGATGGAAGGTCCTGGGTGCAAATCTGGCCTCAGACACTTCTCAGCTGTGTGACTGGGCAAGTCACTTGACCCCCATTGCCTAGCCCTTACAACTCTTCTACCTTGGAGCCAATACACAGTATTGACTTCAAGATAGACGGTAGGGATTTAAAAAAAAAAAAGAATAATCATGAACCAAATTACAGAAAGTGAAAGGACAGGAAAAAGAGACACAAAATGCAGACATTTTCTCCCAAGGAATTCATATATGAAAAGGAGAGCAGATAGAGGATGACAGATAATGGGGGTCATAGCATCAAGCCAAGTCAATTAATAAATATTTACTAGCCTACTATAGACCTAGCCCTGTGCTAAGGGCTAGTAAAGGATTTTTATGAAGATGGGAGACCCAAGCATATTGGATACTTGCTACTGGTTTTGTTTTTTAGGAAAGTATAGACTTGAAAAGAAATCAGGGAAAGGAACTAATTTAAAAGGAGAGATTAAATGAGGGATGTTACTACAGTAAATTTGATAAGAGAAAATGAGATCAAACGAACAAAAAAAAGAATTTTTTTTTCCAAGCAAAAATGCTCCCTCTTCAGAAACTGGAATAAAAATAATGTTAAAGGAGAGAGGGAGGGAGAATTGGAGGGATGGAGGGAGGGAGGGAAACAAGTATTTATTAAGTGCCTACTATGTGCCAAACACTATGTTAAATGCTTTACAAATATCTCAGAATAAGGAATGTGGCAAGTAGTTATGTAACTTATAGTCATACTGAACTGTAAAAATCTGAAAGAGGATCATCAGGTTAGAATGTCAGGGAAGACTTGACAAGGCAAAAACTTTTGGAACAAAATTTTGATGAAGAGGATCAAGAATAATATGAGGACTGCCTGACTAAACTAAGGGTCCAATTGAGATTAGGTAACTTCAATTTGCAACAAATCCAATAAGCATAATCTCATAATCTCTAGTTCAATTCTGTAGTGCTTGCTAGCAGGAAACAAGGAAGTTGAGGGTAAAAATAAATACAGAGCAAGGGTTGGCAAAACATAAATGGCAATAAGACAATGGAGCAAAGGATAAAGAATTCTATGGAGCTGAACTGATAAACAAAGGGGTCAAGATTGTGAAGGAAAACAACCAGAGCAAGAATGATGATGACCTAGCAAACCTAAGAGTAATTAGAGGTCGTGATGAAAATGAAGAATATAAAAGGAATAAGGAAAAACAGAAAGATAAAAATTATGGTTAGTTAATGGAATTTTGGAATTGTCAAATATGAAAGTAAAACATCTGTGGATGATAGCAAGATTAAGAATGTGAATAACACTGGAAAAGTAGGTCACCTAAGCTGAATAAAATGAGAAAAAAGGTAATTAAGGCATTTGAGGAAACACCAAAAGTACTCTAAATTAAATTAATATGAAGGTAGGAATTATGACAAGGAATGAGATTGTGATTCGAAGATCAATTCGGGGGAAGGAGAGGGAGAAGGAAAAAGAATGCTAAATAGTTTTTTTTTTAATCACCAGAGTAAGTAAAAATGGTGCCCAAAATGAAAATATATTTCTTAAATAAAGTATAAGAGTTCCAGGTTCATAGTGGAATGGATGGGCAAATCGGGATATTAAAGGAATAAGACTGAGATGGAGAGGAATGAAGAAAAGGATAGCTAGGGCTAGGGCAAAGAAGGAATTTTTCTTCAGCTACCTGGGATACAATATCTTTTATAATAAAGGAATAGGAGATTGGGAGATTACAGGGTAACCAAAGAGCACTGAGTCCAGAAAGAGTGTTGTAAATGATAAGAAGGAAACTGATGAAGGCAGGTATTTTTAAGATTCATGACTGTCCTAGAACCCAAGCTCTATGTTTCTACACAGCCCACAGTTGACTGATTTCAGGGCCACAGGTGCTGCTGTGTCTAGTGGCAAATGGAAGTCCAACCAAAAGGTGGAAGAAAGGAGGAAAGGTTAGTCTGATATCCCATGATCATTACAATGCAGCTATCAATAAGATTCTTTTTTAAAAAAAACATTATTTTATTTGATCATTTCTTAACATTATTGATTGGAAATAAAGATCATTTTCTTTTCCTCCCCAATCCCCAATCCCATAGCCAGCGTGCAATTCCACTGGGTATCACATATGTTCTTCATTCCAACCCATTTCCATGTTGTTGGTATTTACATTAGAGTGTTCATTTAGAGTCTCTCCTCAGACATGTCCCCTCAACCCCTGTAGTCAAGCAGTTGCTTTTCCTCAGTGTTTTAACTCCCACAGTTTGTCCTCTGCTTGTGGAGTGTTTTTTCTCCTAGATCCCTGCAGATTGTTCAGGGACATTGCATTGACACTAATGGAGAAGTCCATTATATTCGATTGTACCACAGTGTATCAGTATCTCTGTACAGTGTTCTCCTAGTTCTGCTTGTCTCACTCTGCATCACTTCCTGGAGGTTGATCCAGTCTTCATGGAATTCCTCTACTTTATTATTCCTTTGAGCACAATAGTATTCCATCACCAACATATACCACAATTTGTTCAGCCATTCCCCAATTGAAGGGCATCCCCTCATTTTCCAATTTTTGACCACCACAAAGAATGTAGCTATGAATATCCTTGTACAAGTCTTTTTCCTCATTATGTCTTTGGGGTACAAACCCAGCAGTGCTATGGCTGGACCAAAAAGCAGACAGTCTTTTATCGCCCTTTGGGCATAGTTCCAAATTGCCCTCCAGAATGGTTATATCAACTCACAACCCAACCAGCAGTGAATTAATGTCCCTACTTTGCCACATCCCCTCCAGCATTCATTACTTTCCTTTGCTGTCATGTTAGCCAATCTGCTAGGTGTGAGGAGATACCTCAGAGTTGTTCTAATTTGCATCTCTCTGATTATCAGAGATTTAAAGCACTTATTCATGTGCGTATTAATAGTTTTGATTTCTTTATGTGAAAAACTGCCTATTCATGTCCCTTGCCCATTTATGAATTGGAGAATGGCTTGATTTGTTTTTATAATTGATTTAGCTCTTTGTAAATTTGAGTAATTAAACCTTTGTAAGAGGTTTTTATAAAGATAATTTCCCAATTTGTTGCTTCCCTTCTGATTTTGGTTACATTGGCTTTGTTTGTACAAAAATTTTTTAATTTAATGTGGTCAAAATTATTTATTTTACATTTTTGACTCTTTCTAAGTCTTGCTTGGTTTTAAAATATTTCCCTTTACAGGGAAATATACTATTCTGTGTTTGCCTAATTGACTTATAGTTTCCTTCTTTATGTTCAAGTCATTCACCCATTTTGAATTTATCTTGGTGTAGGGTGTGAGGTGTTGATCCAAACCTAATCTCTCCCACACTGTGTTAATTTTCCCAGGAGTTTTTATCGAATAGTGGATTTTTGTCCCAAAAGCTGGGATCTTTGGATTTATCATATACTACCTTGCTGAGGTCACTTGCCCAAAGTCTATTCCACTGATCCTTCATTCTGTCTCTTAGCCAGTACCAAATTGTTTGGATAACTGCTGCTTTATAATATAGTTTGAGATATGAGACTGCAAGCCCCCTTCCTTTGTATTTTTTTTTTCACTATTTCCCTAGATATCCTTGATCCTTTGTTCTTCCAAATGAACTTTATTATGGTTTTTACTAAATCAGTAAAAAAAATTTTGGGAAGTTCAATGGGTATGGCACTAAATAGATGAATAAGTTTGGATAGGATGGTCATTTTTATTATATTGGCTCGTCCTACCCTTAAGGAGTTAATGTTTTTCCAATTGCTCAAGTCTAGTTTTAGTTGTGTGGAGAGTGTTTTGTAGTTGTGTTCATAAAGTTCCTGTGTTTGTCTCGGGAGATGGATTCCTAAGTATTTTATTTTGTCTAAGGTAATTTTGAATGGGATTTCTCTTTCTAGTTCTTGATGCTGAGCTATGTTGGAAATATATAGAAATGCAACTTTGCTAAAGCTGTTGATTATTTCAATTAGCTTTTTGGTTGAATCTCTAGAATTCTTTAAATAGACCATCATGTCATCTGAAAAGAGTGATAACTTGGTCTCCTCCTTGCCTATTTTAATGCCTTCAATTTCTTTTTCTTCTCTAATTGCTACTGCTAGTGTTTCTAGTACAATGTCAGAGGTGATAATGGCCATCCTTGTTTGACTCCTAATCTTATTGGGAATGCATCTAGTTTAACCCCATTGCAGATGACATTAGCTGAGGGATTTAGATATATACTGTTTATTATTTTTAGGAATGACCCTTCTATTCCTAAGCTTTCTAGTGCTTTTAATAGGAATAGGTGTTGTATTTTATCAAAGACTTTTTCTGTGTCTATTGAAATAATCATGGGATTTTTGTTGGTTTGCTTGTTGTCAGTGAGATATTTTATGTTATTTTCTAATTCTTTAGTCTTTTGACTTTGCTTCTTTTAATTCTTGCTCTTTTGAAAGACCATTGTCTTCCAGTTGCCTGATTCTGACCTTTAAAGACTGGTTTTCCTTTTCAGTTTGGGCTGACCTGTTTTTTGAGGCTTCGAGCTTTTTCTGCACTTGCATATTTTAGTCCGTCAGATTGCTGAGTTTCTTTTGCATTGTTTCCCAATTTTCCTGCCAGAAGGTTTCCATCGTTTTGATAATTTTCAATTTGAATTCTTCAAGAGTTTGTGGAGAATTTCCATTTCCTATGGAATGTTTTGGAGCATTTGTTTGTGTTTTCTCTTCTATCTCCTCTGTATTTTGTATTTTTGCTCCATAAAATGTGTCCAGAGTCACCCCCTTCTTCTTGCTTTTCTTGGTCTTTGGAGGTTTTTGCACTTGTGTACTGTTTGCCATCTCTACGGTTACTCTTCCCCTTTCCAGTCAGAAATCTGAGTGAGGAGTACTGGCTCTTAGTGTATCTGACTGATGGTCTGAGGCTTTAGCCGGAGGCAAATGGTCCTTTCTCCTCAGCTATGCTGTCATCCCGGGGAAGCCCAGGGTCTGCCCTCCCCTGCCTGCCAGCTTTTCGGGTGTTACTGCTCTCAGTTCCCTCCAGTTGCTTATCCTCTGCCTTACTTCCATGCTCCGAGCCTGGCACAACACTGTCCACAAGGTACCTCAGTGCTCAAAGATGTTTCCTGGCCTTCTTGAGCTCTTAGGGCTCCTGATGGGATTATGTTCATCTGGGTTCATCTGGATGTGCGCCAAGGCAAAAACTTCTGGTGAGACTCCAATGGAAGGATGCAGCCAGGGAGCTACAGGCTTCCCCCATCTCTCTCAGGCTGCTTCCCTGCCATCTGTATTGAACGCCCCGAGACTGGCCGAGGTTGCTTTCAAGGTAAGCCCTTCAAAACAACACCTTTGTAGGCCCTGAGGTTCCTGTCCTTTCAGAAGCCCCTGTATTCTAAGGGGGTAGGGGAGGAGACCTGGCCTCCCTCATTTCTGAGGACTCCTGATGGGATTACATTCAGCTTGGTTGGTCTGGGTGTGCCCCGAGGCAAAAACCTCAGGTGAGACTCCAATGGAAGGACCCAGCCAGGGGTCTACAGGCTCCCCCCGTCTCTCTCAGGCTGCTTCCCTGAGATCTGTATTAAAAGGCCCAAGACTGGCCCAGGTTGCTTTCAAGGTACGCCCTTCAAAACAACAATTTTGCAGGCCCTGAGGTTCTCACTGCTGCTGCGGGCACAGCTCTCTGGGTTGGAGGGAAGGGGTCCTGGGACCTTCCTTCTGCCTTCCCCTTAGACGCGAGTGATCTAGGATTCTGGCTGCTGGGGGGCGTACCTTAAATCAAAAGGTCTAGAAGTCTAGAAGGAGGGTTCCCCAGGTCTGTCCTGTTGTTAAGTTTGAATTTCAGTCCCCTAGGAGCATTCAGTTTGTAATCAGTAAGGAAGGGTTTTCAGAGGTCTGAACTTTTGCTGCATCTAAGCCTCCATCTTGACCGGAAGTCACCCTATCAATGGGATTCTATCAAAGCAAATCACGCTAGGGATCCTAAGGAATACCTTTTACCTAAGGGAAAAGGGTTGAGTGTAGAAAGAGCAATGTCCTAAGCTCTACTCTCATGGCTCAAGCAAGTCAGACTAGTTTTTCATTCAAGGTATTAAAACTATCTATGAGGCTAAATTAGTTTAGGGGAAGAAGGCTTTAGTTCTTGACCTAGTTAACTTCTTGATCACCTAAGTATCAAACCCAGGGGCTAGATCCTTTCAAAGTCATGTCCTACAAGGTCTTTACCAAAGATTGGCAACATGAATAACATTAGGAAACTCCTTAAATGAATCAATGTCCAATTGTTACATGCATAATTGTTACAACTGCACTCTAACTCAGGTGGGATTTAAAGGACAATTTTATATTTCATGTCATCTAACATGAACAGAAATCAGAAGGGAATGGAAGGATCAACTTAAAATAAGATTCACAGCACTGGGTTTTAAAAGAGGCACTCTTGCCTACCAAATCCAAAGTATGCTTTCTAAAATCTCTGAGTGAATTATAATCACATATACGTACTTTTTCTTTTCCTTCTCAAGAAAGTAATTTTATGGCTGTTGTCTTAATTTGGAGGCAAAATATATAGAATGATGGAACATAAAAAGTCAAAGAGTTCAACTCTCACAGTATTCACTATCAGAAGACGTCCAGGTATTAATTAAAATCCTGGATCTAAATAATTCCTCCAACCTCAACTTGGACCTCAGGACTCCAATCACTCATTCCCTAACTGGATTTTTCTCTCCAAACTATGCAATTATGTGGTCCTAATGGAGAAAAATCAATTTTTCCTGTTGTATGCTAAGTACTTAATAAGAACAAAGAATATTTCCTACTGAAGAAATTAAGAGATGAATTATAATTATTAGGATAAATTTCCTCTGAAGAAAGAACTGTTAATGAACAAGGGGGGAGAAAGGGAAAGAGGGGAGAAGCATTTAGAACCATGTAAAGTCAAATGCTATTATCCCCATTTTACAGTTGATGAAACAGAAGCAAAGGAGAGGTTAAGTGACTTGCCAAAGGGGTCACACAGCTAGTATTAAGGTTATATTTGAATTTGAGTCTTCCTGGCTCTCGGCCCATATTCTTGATGTCACAAGAAACCCCAGAAGGGTGAATAGGAAAATACCCTTTTAGAAAATAATATGTCTTACTATATTTAAAAGCTCATAGACTATAAATACAGCAAATAAGTTTAGGGCAAAAATCAAAATATAATTTAATTGTGTAATCAAAAGGCAAAGGGAAAACCTAAGGCAATGAAAACTTCCTTTTTAGCAACTCTCTTCAGTTAAGATGGACCAATGTAACAGTATGACAAGTTTGTCTCCCCAACAACAAGAAATTATAAATTTCTTGAGAGCCAAGTACTGTACTTAGTTTAATGTAAATTGACTTCAAGACAGCAAATAGCATCCCAATAATATGAAAGAAGTGACTTTCTTCCTTTTTTGTGTTAGCATCTAAACTTCTCAAGTCCTAATTAAATGGCAGACATCCGGCAAGTAATTTTGACTCTCTCGGTTGGAGCTTCCTCAAGTATAAATGACCTCTAAATTTCTTTTCAAATTTACATCTATAGTATGATTTAAATAGTGATGGTTCAACAAAATGCTTTTCTATTTACCAAAATTCTCAAAAGTACTTGAACAAAAAGGGGGAATGAAATCTATTTAACAAAGAATCCTACAAGAGGTCTTAATCACTTCTCCCTCAATTACTCCAATAGACTCCTAACACTTTTCCCTTCTCAAGTCTCCAGTCTTCCTTCTACATAGCTAACAAAGTGACGTTCCTAAAGCATAGGTCTGCTTCATGGCTTAGTTCTATTTAACAAACACTAGTCTCTCTCCTAAACCCTTTATGATGAAATATGAATTCTTCTTAGAAGTACCTTCCTTTCCAAACCTATTATTCTTCTCTTCCCACATTCTCTAGTACAAACTAGACTCCCAGCTCCCTAGTGCCATTTCCAAACTCTTTCATCAACCATCATCACTAAGCAAAATCTTCTTTAATGACCAGTATCCAATCAAATCTGGGTGGTGTTTTATTACCACCAATTCACTTAGCCATACTCCCTCCTTTTTCAATGAGTTCAATACTAGTTTCACAGATTCCCTCTTTAAGCCAACTCCTATCTTCAAATTAGAAGACTTCAAAATAAATGTTGCTGTAACTTTAAGCACTTTTCCTGTTTAGCCTCTCAATCTATTCAATTCCATTTTGACCTCTCTGCTACCTTTGATGCCAAAACCAGCTTTACCTGTATACTCTTGCTCCTCTGCTTCCGTGACAGTCCCTAATACAAGTTCTAGCCCCTTGGCTGATTTTTTATACAAGGCACACCTACTATCCAGACTATCCTCCAAGGCTTTATTCTCCCTTCTTATTATTTTGTTTTCTGATCTTATCAGTTCCTCTAGTTCAAAGGTGATTTCTATGCAGATAATTGCCAAATCTATATATCTAGCCTAATCTCCCTCCTGATCAGTCATAAATCACTGACTTTTAGACATTTCTAAATGGAGAACTCATATGTATCTCAATTTTGGTATACTTTCCTATCCTGAATCTCTTTTTTTGGCACATCCATTTCTCTAGTGAGGGAATTCAGTATTCGGGTCTATATTTTACACCATTTATCTTTCAATTTACTCAGACTCACAGTCTTTCTCACAGTGCCATTCCCCATTTCTCCTACACATAATCCCATATATCCAATCTCTTGTCAAGTTTTCAGTTCAAGAGAGTTTCTCTCTCTTGAATCACATTGCTACCACTTCAACTGAGATCCTCCTCACTTGTCACATGGTTAACTGCAATAGCCTTGAAAATTCTAATGTTCTATCACCCTAATTATTGATGATCCAACCTCAAATCTCTCCCCAAATCAATCCATTGTGCTCACAGCTGACATCCAAGTGATTTTCTAAAAAGAAAGCTCTAACCATCTAACCCTCAATTCTTCAATGGATCTCTATTATCACCTACAAGACTGAATAGAAATTATTCTTTTTGACATTAAGGCCTCTTTGCAACCTGACTCCTCTGTCTCTCTTTCCAGGGGTATTTGATACACATCTTTACCCTGCAGTCAAATAGTTGTACATGCAGTTCTTAATGCAAAATCCTACAGACCTCCAGACTGTGCTTTTGCCCTGGCTGGCTGTTTCTCAAGCCTGGAATGTTTTCCCTACCCTCTAACTCTTATCATCCCCTAGCTTCCTTCAAGACAGCTGAAATGCCAACAATGACTGGAGGATTTTTCTGCTGCAATAGATGCTGGGGCCTCCCCCTCTAAAGTTCCTTCTATATACTTTTACATTTATCTTTGTTGTGCCAGTAGAGATGTGTCGTTTCCTCCAAGATACAGTTTAGTCCTTAAGGGCTGAAACTTTGCTGCTTTTTTTGCAAACCAAGAGCTCAGTACTGACCCTGGAACATAATAGGCCTTTATTAAATATTTTTCAGTTCTGATTGTTCCTCTAACATGATATTACACAGTATATATGTCTCACAGGCATAAAATGAACTCCCTCTTCAACTCAGCCTCTCTTTAGGATCCCTAATTTTCCTTAACACTAAACTCAAAAGCCATCTAAAATCAAGGCTTCATTTAAGAAAGTGAAAGAGAGAATATTAATACAAAATAAGCTTAAAAGATCAAAGGCACATAACTTCCAATTCCTTTTCCTTCCCTCCCTCCAAAGTCAGTTGCCAAACAATTTCCAGCACACCACACTGACTTGAACCCCTTCTAAAGGCTTCAACTTCTAGCCATAATTAAAAATCCAGATTCTTTACAGGGGACAGTTTTCTTTTGTTCTCTCTAAGGAAGGATAACTCAGTATGAGAAATTTGTTTTAACTCCATGGAAAATGGAATTTTTTTCTTTTCTAATAAAGTACCCTCTAGTTTGCTGAGAGTCCATAAAAGGAGATGATTATTATATTCAATTTTTATCAACTTGAAGTGAGAAAAAGTAGGTTGTATTAAAGTATTCAATAATTAGCTATTGAATTAATAAATTACTTAATGCCTACCTCAACTCCTTAAGATATTAAATATCCTTGGGTCTCCAAAAAGAACAGTGATGATGCTCCACATACTTGGGCTTCTCAATTCCATCTTCTGACAAATACAGTTCTAGTACTATCTTTCATTATTTAAAAGCACAGTTTCTGCCATCACTCGTTGCTATTCTTCAAATGTCATTTTAAAACTGAAATAGATCTATTTTTTGTTAGACCTGATTAATGTACCTGTCATGCCCCCATTTTAACAAGTTTTAAAGCCCTGATTATATACTTTTTTTTAATATTACATTATATACCATTCTCTGCAACCCAGACATTTCACTATTTACATGATGGACAAGCCATCTTCCTTCATCAACTAGGTGCATATATATATATATATATATATATATATATATATATATATATATATATATATATATATATATATATATATATATATATAAAATTACAAAGGAACTCTCCTTTCCAACACTAGTGTTCGATGAAAATTTCCTCCAATTATCTCTACTAACTTCAATAACTAGGTCTGAAGTCACCAGGAAAATGCATGCTCTTGGTATGAATGGATAAATACAAACCAAGCACTACTCTTAGGAAGCAAATTCATTTCCTATTGACAGTGACGTTCATGAGGACCTTCATGAATAAAGAAAAAACTACTCTTTTCAAACCAGCACTTTTATCTATTCATCTCTATCCCTGAGTAAGAACTGTCATTTGACATTAAATTCATCTACTCTGCTCGAGGAGGACAGGACTATAGTCACCACACCAGTCATAAGTAGCAAAGCTAGGGTCACATACTCTGTAGTGGTGCTCTAATTCTACTCAAGGACAAAGATGGAAGGCGGCTTCTCTCCCCTTAATTTAACCCACCTGTCTCCTAAGGAACTTTCTACTAATACTTACCTATTTATTGTATTATTATTTTACTCAACCCTGATTCAAAGCAAAATGGAAACTCTCTCTTACTACCAGGTAGAGAACTGAAGATTGCTGGGTCAAACTACCCAAGATAGAAACTCGAACCCAAGGCTCTCAGTTTCATAACCCTGCCCTGTCTCCTAAAGCCTCACAAACCACAAATCATGTGAAAGGTCTGTGTGAAAAAGCCATGTTTGTCATCTTCCGTGGTTTATAGGTCATAAAAAACTGATACCAAATATATTCTGTGATCCTATAATCACACACACATCAGAATACAAATCAAATGATGAAATATCATACTCTGGGCAAAGATATTCTACTCTTAATCCCTAAGATTATTATACATGAAACTCCTCATTCTTATTATGCATAAAATCAAATTATTGTCATGCCAATTTCCACAACATCTCTCAAAAACATACTATTATCCCGAAGCACACAGCAACAATGCTAGTTCAGGTCTCATCACCTCTTGCCTAAGATTATTGCAATACCTCTTCTACCCCACTCTAATCTATCATACACACAGGTAGCAAAGTGACCAAAAGCACTGGTTAGACTATATAATGTTTCTACTCACTAAAAAACAAAAAATATCTTCTCTTTTTCTATTCGATAAAATATAAACTCCTATATTTAACAATCAAAGCTCATCAAAAGGAAGCCCATTTCTACCTCTCTGCCTTCATATACTCAAATCCCTTCCACGAACAATAGTAATCAACCTTAATAATTTGCTGACTCTCACAGAGGGCACTGGATGCTTCCCACACACACACACAAGCCTAGAACTCGCTTTTTTTTATCCTCCACCTCTTGGAATTGCTAAACTCATATTGAAGGCTTTCCTCCAATTCCCTCAGGTACTAGTACCCACCCTCCAGAAACTAAAAGTTCTCTGCCACAAACCAATACAAACATGTCCCAAAATACTAAGGAAATTTAGATTAATATCGAAATATCAAAATCAGTACTGACAAAATGAGCCATGAGGGAAATGGTGTGTATACGTGTACACACACACACACACACACACACACACACACACACACACACACACACACTATTTTCTCACCTACAGAAATTTTAAGGCACCTCAAATATATTAAAATATGCCTGAATGGTGCTTTGGTAACCTTGAATACCCATATCACCAGCACAGAAAAATACTATGATTAGAGGATACATTGGTTATCAGACACTACAATCCTCACATCACACAAATAAAGGAAAACTGAGGCTCAAAAATAATATCTGACCAATCAGTAGCTGAGACCTAGAACCTAGGTATCTTGTTTCCTAGTATCATGTTCACTCTATAATAGTATCCCACTTATTTCTCTAAAAAAACTTCAACAAAAAGTAAACATTGCATCTCTCTTTGAATATAATAAATACCAGAGTATATGACATGAAATAGAGGAGTGGATGTCTAATTTTTTATTCCTGGTCTTTTCTTAAATTGTTGAAATATCTTTTAAAGTGTTTCCAAAACTAAATAAATGTACACAGATAAGGGGTCTTTCTGCTAGATAATTAAAATAATTTCCAAGATAGCTAATAATATTAACCCAGAAGTGAGTATATTGTAACCAGCATTCTAAAATGGTTAATTCTAATTTCAAAAAAGGATTCACAGCTGCGCCTCCCAACCAACTTCAGCATTATAACTAAAACGATAATGTACTTAATTAGTCAGTGACATTTCAAAGCAGTTGGTTTTTTTTCCTTGCTCCACTTGACATGTTTTGCTGATGGCAAAACCAAAATGCAATTCTTTTTAACCTAGAAGAGAAATTATCTATTATCATTCCCAACCGATCCTTCCCAATACCATCTCCTGGCCCAAGTGAAAACTGAAGTAAATCTGGTAAACAGAAGGCCAATCATCTTTCAAAAATCCTTCAACATCATCTTTTGTTAATCACATTCTTCGTGGGGGAAGAAACTCATTCCTAAAATAATCTATTTCAGGAAAAATTCCCTTAATGTTAACAAGAATCAAAATTTTTTAAAAAATGAAGACAGAAAAAACATGATTTCTTCTTAAAGCAGAAATCAACACTGTGGCTGCTCTTACACAGCAAAGCAAAATGTGTGATGAATGCAGGACTAAAAATAATAACCTAAGAAATAGCACTATAAGGTTTAAAAAGGTGTCGAAACATATAGCCCCCTACTCCACACATTGTTTCTGCAGCCAGATTTAATGTGTTCCTCTAGACCGATGCTGACAACAGATACTTCCACTTTTATTGCTGTTAATAACCTGAGCAATTAGAGGGCTCAGCAGCACCTTCTTGCTTAGAATGGCCATGATCACATTGTAATCTGGCATGTCATGGGGGATTCTGTTTAAACATAAAGATACCTGTTAATGGGCAAAATCTGTATAAATGGAGCTTAGTGGAAACTGGAGGGGAAAAAAAAAGAGTCATTACAATTTTATTCCATAGTAGAGCTTTTTCAAAACATACTGGTACTGACTTGGTGACAATCACAGACATGAAAATGAACGTGGAAACAAGGAGAAAAAAGTAACACCAAAAGAAAATTGCCCCCAAAATAGAGGTTGAATACTTGTATTCTGAAGCATGAGGGCAGCAGAAATATAACTGGGAAAAAAAGATACTGTGAATAACAAATTCTACAAAAAGGAAATTCAATTCTACATATATCATATTTTTTAAATCATTTAAAACAAAAGAGGACATTCAACTAAATTGAAGTTCTAAAGAATTAAAGCAAAGAAATCCTATGGGTAAAAAAAGGTAAACAAGTTTCTGTCCTCCTCCCCCCCCCCCCACTCTTCTATTTTGTTTTGGTATTCCACCTCATTTTAAGAGCATAGACCAACAAAAATACTCTTCTGCAGTGCCATTCCAAACTAAAATCCTTCATATTAACTATTTCACAATGTTTAGACGACCATCATCACACTATGAAATTAATTGGAGCCTTGAATATTATTACTGGACTATATTGTGTCTAAAATTCAGAATCCAAAATGTTATATTTAAGTTCTTTCTGGTACAGAAAATAAGGCTGAAAAACTAGAGCAGTGCTATTCAAAGGAAGACTAACGTTCCATTTCCATATGGTCTTAAATAATGAGTCTAACAACAGCACCAAAGAATATTATTTTAGTATTCATGAATACTCTAAAATGGATTTCTATAGGAAAAGGATATATTCCAAAAATGCCTAATGACTTTTAGTAACTTACTATGGATCTATTACTTAAAACCAATGCCACACATATTTTATTCCTATAACATTTAGAAGCCTTCCTACTTAACAAATACCTAAAGTCACTTTATATCAGGTTCTGAAGAATAGTCAAGCAAAGAAACTAAGAAGCTACAAAGATATGATCATTTAAAAAATAAAACAATAAATGCCTACATATGCATTAAAAAGCAAAGAATTCAATAAATGCAGAAGCCCAATACCAAGGTACATAATGGAATTATCTCATCCACCCATCAATCAGTATACAGAGCTTCACAGATTAAAATAACAATAGTAAAAGGAAGCAACTGAAGAATAAGTTGAACCACACACACACACACACACACACACACACACACACACACACACACACACACACACACACACACACACACACACGGTTAAAAGGGATGGAGTGAAATTAAGAAAATAGTAATGCTTACCAGTTTGAAGTCTTGAATACTACAGATGAAATAAGGAGTGTTTGGCCGACGACTCTCAATATACACACAGTCTTAAAAAGAAAAAAAAATTGACAATGTAATTTGTCTCTAGGAGAATAAAAAAGGGAATGTGCATTAAAACCATTGAATAAAACAAAACACATATATGTGCATAACCACGTAAATAACATCTGGAACTGGTTGTTAAAAATAATATGTAACTTTATTAATTATCCAAGAAAAAGTTACAAGAAATGTCATTTTTAAGGACACATTTCTTAGCATTAACAGAGAATTTTTAAAACATATCACAGAATTCCTTTTTAAAAGATCTTGCTATGATATTCAGAGAAATTACTGTCAAAAGAATATGAAATATACATGTCCAAAGCTAAAACATCATTTCTTACACTAGAATTGAAATCACCCAAGACGACATTTTTCCAGCAAGTCCAAATATTCATGACCCCTCTTAGACTTTTCTTGGAAAATATAGTAAAAAGATTTGCCAATTTCCTTCACCAGCTCATTTTATAAATGAAGAGTTTAGGAGAAAATGACTTGTCTGAGCTCACACAACTAGTACACCTATGAGGGCAGATTTTAACTCTTTGATTGTAAGGTCGAGTACTCTATCCATTTGGCCATTTATCCCCTACACCATCCAGTGCACCTATAAAGAAGAGCAATATTTGCCTTCTTGAAAGTAGTATTCATCTCATTTGAATGGGCATTCTATAAGTACATAAAGAACGCAAAGATGATTCCATTGAACTTGACCAATAAGATGACTGATATTAAAGGCAAGACAAGAAATAAAATGTATCTAATCTCTTATGGTATATTTATTATTAAAACTTGAAGCAGACACACTGTCTTTTCTAACTGTAAAGAAAAATAAGGTAACCCATTATAGCTAAAAAGAAGTAAACCAAATTAGATTTTCCTGTGGAAAGAGAGCTTTCTCAAATTACACTTGACATGGCAGAGGTAAGATAATTATTTCTATAGCTTTCAACAACTGGGCTCTGAACAACTTCACTAAAATAGGTTCCATTTTAATATGAATACTCTCATAATAAAAATAACAAAAGTAATAGTTGAAAAGCAACAAACAACTATCCACATTAAAACACAAGAATAGCTGCTTCTTACCGATGAAGCTCAAAGAGAAGGACTTATGGACTAGTTATTGTAAAACTAGGCTTCCCAAGGTTAAAGCAAATCTTCTGCAGATAGTCGCTGGGCCCTTCTCCCCATAACATCAAATTCTTGAGTAAACTATACTCATTCATTGTTTTTTGGACTCTTAATGAAACTCCTTAGCAGGTGAATCTTAGAACAACTCAGGTGCTAGACAATAAAACAAGCCTCTTTCCCATATTTGTTATACTAAAAAACAAAGTCCAAGAGGGAAGAAGAATGCATTAAAATCTTCCCCCCAGATGAACTTACACTAAGTAAATTAAGCACTACTACTAACTGTTAGGAAAGACAAGGAGAAAATTACAGTATTCCAATAACCTCCTAATTAATTTCCAGACTTTAATTTACTTCCACTATTTAATCCGTTATACACAAAACTTATAAATTCTAATATCAGCACCCAAATCTTTCTCAAAGTAAAAACCTAGAAAAAGACAGACAGAAAATCCATTTTTATAAAAAAATATAATGAAGCAAAACTAAAGCTATAAAATGGAAAGTCTAAAAAATGTCTGGAATCAATGATGGCTCAGTCAGGAGGTAGGTAAAATGTTTCATCATAAACAACTTAAAATATGGTTGGTCATAGCTCTGAGGTATCACCTCACACCTAGCAGATGGGCTAACATGACAGCAAAGGAAAGTAATGAATGCTGGAGGGGATGCGGCAAACTAGGGACACTAATTCATTGCTGGTGGAGTTGTGAATTGATCCAACCATTCTGGAGGGCAATTTGGAACTATGCCCAGAGGGCGATAAAAGTCGGTCTGCCTTTTGATCCAGCCATAGCACTGCTGGGTTTGTACCCCAAAGAGATAATAAGGAAAAAGACTTGTACAAGAATATTCAAAGCTGCACTCTTTGTGGTGGTCAAAAATTGGAAAATGAGGGGATGCCCTTCAATTGGGGAATGGCTGAGCAAATTGTGGTATATGTTGGTTGATGGAATACTATTGTGCTCCAAGGAATAATAAAGTAGAGGAAATTCATGGAGACTGGAACAACCTCCAGGAAGTGATGCAGAGCGAGAGGAGGAGAACCAGGAAAACATTATACACAGAGACTGATACACTGTGGTACAATCAAATGTAATGGACTTCTCCATTGGTGGCAAGGCAGTGATCCTGAACAACTTGGAGAGATCTTTGAGAAAGAACACTATCCACATCGAGAGGAAAAACTATGGGAGTAAAAACACCAAAGGAAAACAACTGTTTGAATACATGGGTTGATAGGGACATGATTGGGGATGTAGACTCTAAGTGAACATCCTAGTGCAATTACCAACAACATGGAAATAAGTTCTGATTGAGGACACAAGTAATAAATACCCTATGAAATTGCGTGTTGTAAAGATTAAAATTTAGGAATATAGGGAGACTGAAGCAGGTAGGAATTAGTTTCTCTCTGCAAGGAGTATTATATTTTTTTAGAGGTTTATTGAAGATTAAGGATTAAAGAAAAGACAGGATAAGAAACAGGTGCCTAGGCCAGAGTGGCCTAGACAAGATAATCTCACATCATGGAAGAGACGCCTCTGCTCCAAAACGGAAGCCCAAAAAGAGGCCAAAAGCCTTTGCCATCAGCTTAAATCCTTCCTCGATCTCAGCCCACCTCAGAATTGTGAGAGATTACAAAGCATTCTAGGAAAGTGGAGTGTGGGGACTGAAGTCCAGAGTTGAAATCTCAATTTTACAGCGTCAGCTGCTGGAAAGGTGGGTGGAAAATAATTTAATTATTGTAACCAAGGAATAAGGTTCTAAATTGACTAAATAAATTAATTCCAAAAAAAATATGGTTGGTTACCACATTGATCAAAGTCCTTAAGTCATTCAAAAATTGTTTCTTAACAATGTTCATATAAGAAGTACTTGACAATACATTCTCTCTCCTCCGGCCCCCAAATCACTGGGTCTTCAGGAGTTTCTCTGGTATCTTAGTGGAAGCTAGCAGGGAATCTAGATATGACACTGTTACTAACTTAAGACAACTCTAACTGGGGCTTTCACAGTACCTACTCTGAGAGTGTACCCAATCATTCTGGGGCTGGGCTTTCTCAGAAGATCCCTTCTTTCCAACAAACCAGAGCCTCAAATGCTACTTATGTATGTTATCTATATCTGATTCTTTGCTGGGACAAATGTTGGCTTTGCTAATAAGCCCAATTATTATTCAGTCTGGTGTGAATTTGATATTTTTGCTGAATTAGGTAGCTGGGAGCTGGGCAATCAGACTTCATTCAATCTTGTTGGCCTGAAGCTCAACCACATTTCTAATCCTCACTGTTAGACCCGGCTCCTTGAGCACAGAAGGAATACAGACATGATGTTTATTGAATTCAATGCTAGCAATGAAACATGCTCCAAAAGCCTGTATGCCAAAACATCTTCATGACTTCATTTAATTAACTACTTAAATCAAAACATTTCAATGAAATCTTCCATGAAGTAGTGCATTCGTCCTCCATAAATATAAAACTTTTAAGATTCTTAATACTCAATTTCCTAAAAGTTACACAATTTCTTAGTATGTAGTAATATTACAGTATAGTCCATTACTTGTTCCTTCGTCACATGACCCGTTCTGCCTAACATCATTTTCATCATTATTGGATTAATTCAGAAAGAGGATTATGTCTGATTCTAAAGAATGCAATACTGTTTTATGCAGTTTCACAAACAAAAATGTCTAGTAATTTTATAGATCCTTAAGATTTGCAAAGTACTTTATAAATATATCATTTCATCCTCTCAGCAAAAGTATTTATTATTATTGACATGTTACAAATAATGAAAGAGATGTAAAAAGTTTTGTTTTGTTTTTTAAAGAGGTTGTGACTTGCACAGAGGTAGTAAGTGTTTGAGACAGGATTTGAATTCACGTCTTCCAACATTCAGGTCCAGGACTCTCTTCAATATTCTACCTCTTGGCATTTTGATACAGAATGAAACTCAAAATACACCAGACTAGACCAGATTAGACCAAACCATCCATAACAGTATTTTTGTGGTAGCCCCCAAAAGGGGAAACAAAATGTCCATCTACTTAATAATTAGTTGTGGTATATTAATGGAATGGAATATTATGGTATCAAAGCAAACAATGAGTGTAAAGAATTCAGAAAGCATAGGAAGCTGATAGTTTTAGATCATGCCTCACAAAGTAAATGTAAAAAAACAAAAAACGAAATTTACCCCTGCACAAATATAATGACTAATGGCAGGGAGTGGGGATGGGTTGTATTTTTTGTTTTTTCTATACATAACAGGAAGGAACTATATAGATGGGATATTTAAGATGTCAGAAAGTCAACATTATGGTTAGTTTTCCTGAATTTGTCTTTTGAAATCCTTGCTAAAAGGTAAAAAATATGCTAAAATTAAGAAATAAAGGTTAAGTAAAAAGAAAAAATGAGAACACTTAAGTGACTTGCTGATAAATAGAATTAGTTTTTTTTTAATTTCCAATCCTCAACTCTTCAAACTTAATATATTAAAAAAGAAAGCAGGGGGCAGCTGGGTGGCTCAGTGGATTGAGAGCTACGCCTAGAGATGGGAGGTTCTAGGTTCAAATCTGGCCTCAGATACTTCCCAGTGGTGTGACCCTGGGCAAGTCACTTAACCCTCATTGCCTAGCCCTTACCACTCTTCTGCCTTAGAACCAATACACAGTATTGACTACAAGACAGAAGGTATGGAGTTTATAAAAAATTCAAACAAAACAAAACAAAAGGGCAGCTTAAAATGTCATACAAATGAAATAAAATTTGTCATCTCTAGAAATATGTATTTTTTCATATTGGAAACCTCTTCAGCAAATTCACATGGAAAAATAACTACACTTCAATATAAACCAAATATTTTGGGGAATAAGTTAAAGAAAATGTCTAATAAGCTAGAGGCAGACATCAACAACTCTATCAACAAAAAATTGAATTGGAATTTAGAAGTGGTAGCCAGTTAATCAACTGGGGAAGAAGGGGGGGAGGGAGACACAGGGGACTGGGATATAGGTCTGAACACAATTTCCTCTGATTGATACTGTTTTGAGGGACAAACCCAGGCTTAGTTTGGCAGATTATCAACCCTGGAGTGAGAGGTAATCCATTCATTTCAATGGTAATGCCTTGTCACTGGACCAAAAGCCACTACCTACTGAGTGTTTATAAAGTTACCATAGCAACCTGAAAGATCCAAATCCTTAAGTCAACTTCTAACTGAGTACTCTTATTTGTAGAACAGGGTACTCTATCAAGTAGTCTCTTACTCATCAGTACTTCAGTGGATAATCATCTGAAGGAAAGATTTTGATGTCAGTTAAGCACAGTGTAATTTTTTTTAAACTGATGAAACTCACTACTCATGTAAAATAATACCATAAAGAGCAGAAACAGTAAATACATAAATTCATGACTGCATTGCTTTCTCACAAATTTGTCTAATGACATGAGAATGAGAAAATCCTTAATAAGGATCTAAATTTTGAAGATAAATGCTGAGAATATTATAACAGATAATGACAATTAAGTCAATAATCTCTAAATAACCCACTTTCTCCAATTTGAACTAAAAATAAAAAATACCTCCAAGAATATAATATAACTCAATATTTTAAGTTTCAACATAAAAAGTTCATTTTTTATTATTTTTCTTAATGATGTTCAAAAGCTCCATCTGAGTTTAAAATGAACATATTTGAGGAAGAATGAGGAGATCAATATAGAAGGAAGGATAGGTGGTTGAGGAATAACGTAAAAGAAGACTGAATAGTACGAAGGAACTAGTTTATAAAGGACTTTGCATGGCAAGCAAAAGGATTTTGTATCTGATCTCTATATAATGAATTAATTGATTGATGGAATTGACAAATTCAGAACTGCACTTTAGAAAAAATATTTCAGTGGCTGAATTGAGGACATCACAATGGAAAGAGACTTAAGGTAAAAAGACCAAGCAGCAGACTATTATAAAAGTACAGGTTTGAGGTTATGAGAGACTGCAACAGAATGGTGGCAATAACAAAGGAAATAATGGGATGGCTTCCAGATGTTGCAAAGGTAAAATAACTAGGGCTAGACAAAAAACTGTTTAGAAAGGGGGTATGAGGTAGGTTTCCAGAGATACTGAGGAAATCAAGATGAATCCTACTATAAGAAACATCTTACATGATACCCAATGTGGAAGTGACATACTCCTATCTTTATTCTCTTTTTGTATTCTCTTTTGTAAGGTAGCTAAGTTCATAGAGCACCAAACACAGAATTAAACATTTCCATAGGAATTTGCTAAGTCAAAGTTTCAGTCAAAGTTTCATTATATATAAATGGAAACAACAAACTATAGACCGAATAAGTAATATATAGATGAAACAATTGACATTATTTTGAACATATATACAATGGTGTGTAAGTTCCTTGAGGGCAGGAAATGATTCATGCATTTATGAACTTAACCATCTCCCAAGATCTAACATACTAACTGCCTGGTGCAAAGTATGTGCTTCGTAAATGAATAATGAAAATGGATTAGAAAAAAAATATAAAAAGTTCTATGTATCACAATTCTACTGGAAATTGACATTTATATAAAGAAGGAAAAGTTTACTTTTTTTTTTGCAAAGTAAACGACAATCTAAAACCAGTGGTGGTTTGTTTTTAATACATCACAATGAACTTGGTAGCATCCAATTCCTAGGAAAGCTGGGTGCCTCAGTGGATTGAGAGTCAGGCCTAGAGACTGGAGGTCCTGGGTTCAAATCTAACCTCAGACACTTCCTGGTTGTGTGACCATGAACAAGTCACTTAACCCCCACTGACTAGCCGTTATTGCTCTTCTGCCTTAGAACCAATACACAGTATGGATTCCAAAATAGAAGGTATGGGTTTTTTTTTTTTAAGTACAACACCATGGGCTTTTTCAAAATATATATTTTCATATCTCTCATTTATGTTATCTTCAAATGACAAAAAAATATAAATTATGAATATAAAAATGACACGGAATTGAACCACAAAGAAAGGAAGGATAGAGCCTTTTTCCATCACATTTTTTTTTGGCAGGATGGGGACATCAAAATAATTTCAGTGCTTACGTTTCTTGCTCTTGTTCTTCCAAGATACATTATTATACTCACTCTATAAATTCCTTTCCTGCTTCTGGTTGCTCACTATCTCTCAGTTCATGATTTTCTGTATTAGAATTGTAATTTCCTATTTCAAAGTCAATGACCCTGAGACACCCCAAACTCACAAAGTCCAAAAGAAAAGCCTCTTATACCTCCTAGTATTAAAAATTTCCTATTTGTGATGGTTACCACTATCCTTACAATTTTCAGATATAGAGACACACAAACACACACATACACACATACACACTCAGCATTCTCCTAAACTCTCCCTCACCCTACATTAATCTAGTCAGTTGCCAAATCTATTCATTTCTACATACAAAACATTTCTCATATCTGACTCTTTGAACTCACAAAGCGAACACTCAAATAACCCTCCTAATCAATTCTTCTCTACAAGATTGTAAGAGAAAACAGAACAAGAAATTATAGAACATCAGAAGAGAAACAAAATCCACTAGGAAAAAACCCTTAAAAATAAAGTCCAGAACGTAGTCCTTGATATACAAACAAAAATCAAATAACCAAAAACAATAATGAGACTGAATATAAAATTAATGCCATGGAAGTTATTGCAAAGAACTGAAAAAGAGTGTATAAGGGCTTTAAAATATACAAATTTTGAAGCAGGAGAAAGTCAAGCAAGATGTAAAGATAAATTTAGTGATTTGACTTAAATCTAAATAGTTGGTGGCCAGGGAAAATTCCCAAATAATAAAATAACCCAATTCAGCTGGGAATTATGGTGATTTTAATTAATATAAACGAAGGAATGAAGGAAAAGTACAGAGAACGATAGCGAGAGATTAATTTAAACTGATCTGGTTCAGGCTGAGCCAGGCAGTAGTTAAAGGCCTTTGCCAAAGTGGCCTCCCTGAGCCTAAGGGAAAAGGAGTCAGTCTTATCACTCAGCACAAGACCATCTTCAAGCTGGGTTCCAGTCCTCCACTGAACTCAATCTCCTGAACTGAGTTCAGAACCTCTGAATACTCTGAATTGAATTCCCTGAACTGACTTTTTACCCCCTCCTTTTAAAGAAATTTTCTCTTATGTCACCTCCCCTAAATTTTCACACCAACCAATCACAGTAGACGATTTCTCCAGGACTGCCCATTCTTAGTTCTCACCACTCTTTAGTTCTCACCTACTCTGGTTAGATTATATCTTCTAAGTACTTCACACTTCTTTGTTAAGCTTACCCTTTGTGAGTTACTTGACCTTTGTGTGATTAATTTAACCTTTACAGGTACTTAACACCTTTTAGTATAAAATACATCTAAAAATACATTAAAATAAGTCTAATACTATACTTAGCTTAAGGTTCTAGCTTCACTATAAGTTATGAGTTAAGTACATTCATTGATCAATCCGGAGTTTACAATTTTATCTTCCCCTAAAGTATGTCTAAGTATGGGTGGAGTAATGTAAAGTTCCCAATACATTCCTGATTCTTGTTAGACCAAGAATCTCCATTGTTACAATAAGGAAATAGCTAAATAAAATCTTCTAAAGTACAGTCTGAGTAGTTTTTAAGATTCACAAAGAGACACAGAAAGTAATAATGTTAAACGAATAACTGATCTCTACAAAATCAGTCATTGATCTGAAATATAAGATATATAGGTATGTATACATATATGTATATATACACACACAAAGAACTTAAGAATCATATATGTTTGAAAAGAACATGACAAAAAATGTAAAAGAACATTAGAATAAAAGAAATAATACAAGCTAAATGACCAGAATTTCTGGAAGTAGTAAACAAAGTATCAATCAAAAGAAAGTATGGTGGAAAGAAACTCCAACTCCAAGACACATAAAAACTAAATTAAACAATTTACAAGAACACAAAAATAAAAAAAAATTAAAAATTAAAAAAAAATAAAATAAAAAAAAATATATATATATATATATTCATTCCAGGGATTAGGGGAAAAACATTCAAATAGAGTAGAAAGAAAAGGAAATTGGGGGGGAACCAATGCATAAGAAACTATAGGAGGAAATGGAGATACATAGTGTAAAAAGCCAAGTAATTCAATTTACAAAGCGAAATGACTTACCCACATAAACAAATTTAAGACTTATCATTAAAAAAAGTTGGAACTTTAAACACAATAGGAGCATCTGAGTCATTAAAACAAAAAGAAAAAATGTATGAGAATATTCAGTTTATACCACAAAAGAAATTTTTAAGAAAGATAAATGAGTTCAATTACCATAGAAATGATGATAAATCAACTGGTATGTCTTGTTTAACATTTTTTTAAACTTTTTTTCCCTTTTTAATCTGTCCTCATTACTTCCCACCCAAATCACCACTGAACAAACACATACCCAAAAAAAGGTTAAACATAAAAAAGAAAATGACACACACCTCACAACTATCAGTAGCTAATATGAATAAAAATTATGAAAGGTGAAGGGGATATGGAAAAATTGAAACCCTAACTATGATACAAAACTGAAGAACAAAATGAAACTATACCCAAAGGATCTTAAAATTGTGTGTGTGTGTATGTGTATATAGAGAGAGATATAGAAATAGATATATAAATATCTTTCACATAGCAATAACACTTCTGAGTCTGCAGACAAAAAAGTTCAGATAGAAGAAAAGGAACTACAAAATATTTTTAAACATTATTTTATTTGGCCATTTATCTTTTTCTTTTTCTCCCCCCCCCCCAACCACCCCTCCCAATGGTGATGCGTGATTCCTCTGGGTATCACGTGCCCTCAGTCCAAACTCTTTTCCATGTTGTTGGTATTTTCATTAAGGTGTTCATTTAGTGAACAAAATATTTTAAGCAGTTCTCGTGATAGTGATAAAAGATTGGACACTGAAGCGATGTTCATCAATTGAGGAATTCATAAACAAGCTGTGATATATGACTGTAATGGAAATCTATGTGCCATGAAAAATGATGAACAGGATCAGTTTAGGAAAACCAAAAGGGATCTAAACCTAAAATATGTAAGAAAGCAATTGTCAATAGATTCTAAAAGTAATGGAAAATAAAATTCAATTAAAAGAGAAAATATATATAAATATAGCAAAAGAATATATATTTCCAAATTTGTTAAAATGAAAAATGCTAGTATCCTATTTAAGATTTTTACATCTACATTCATAGGAGGGAAATTGGTCTATAATTTTCTTTCTCTTTTTTTGGCCTACCTGGCTTTGGGATCAGTACCATGTTTGTGTCAGGAAAGGAATTTGGTAGAATTCCCTCTTTGCTTATTATGTCAAATAGTTTGTATAGTATTGGGGTTAACTGTTCTTTGAATGTTTGATAGAATTCACTGGTGAATCCATCAGGCCCTGGGGATTTTTTCTCAGGAAGTTCTTTGATGGCCTGTTGGATTTCTTTTTCTGATATGGGATTATTTAAGAAATCTATTTCTTCTTCGTTAGTCTAGGCAATTTATATTTTTGTAAATATTCATCCATATCACCTAGGTTGGTATATTTATTGCCATATAGTTGGGCAAAGTAGTTTTTAATGATTGCCTTAATTTCCTCTTCATTGGAGGTGAGGTCCCCCATTTCATCCTTGATGCTGTTAATTTGCCTTTCTTCTTTCCTTTTTTTAATTAGATTTACCATTACTTTGACTTTTTTGTCTGTTTTTTTCAAAGTACCAGCTTCTAGTCTTGTTTATTAGTGCACTAGTTATATCACTTTCGATTTTATTAATTTCTCCCTTAATTTTTAGGATCTCTAGTTTGGTTTTCTTCTGGGGGGTTTGAATTTGTTCGTTCTCTGACAAAGGTTTACTCAAATTTACAAAGAGCTAAATCAATTATACAAAAAATCAAGCCATTATACAATTGATAAATGGGCAAGGGACATGAACAGGCAGTTCTTAGTTAAAGAAATCAAAACTATTAATACGCACATGAAAAAGTGCTCTACATTTCTTATAATCAGAGAGATGCAAATCAAAACAACTCTGAGGTATCACCTCACACCTAGCAGACTGGGCTAACATGACAGCTATGGAAAGTAATGAATGCTGGAGGGGATGCGGCAAAGTAGGGACACTAACTCATTGCTGGTGGAGTTGTGAATTAATCCAACCATTCTGGAGGGCAATTTGGAACTATGCCCAAAGGGCAATAAAAGACTGTCTGCCCTTTGATCCAGATATAGCACTACTGGGCTTGTACCCCAAAGAGATAATAAGGAAAAAGACTGGTAGAAGAATATTCATAACTGCACTCTTTGTGGTGGCCAAAAATGGGAAAATGAGGGGATGCCTTTCAATTGGGGAATGGCTGAACAAACTGTGGTATATGTTGGTAATGGAATACTATTGTGCTCCAAGGAATAATAAACTGAAGGAATTTCATGGAGACAGGAACAACCTCCAGGAAGTGATGCAGAGCAAAAGAGCAGAACCAGGAAAACATTATTCACAGAGACTGATACACTATGATACAATCGAAAGTAATGGACTTGTCCATTAGGGACAATGCAATGTCCCTGAACTATCGACAAGCAGAGGATAAACTGTGGGAGTAAAAACACCTAGGAAAAGCAACTGCTAGACTACAGGGGTGGAGGGATATGACTGAGGAGAGACTCTAAATGAACACTCTAATGCAAATACCAACAACACGGAAATTGGTTCGAGTCAAGAACACATGTGATACCCAGTGGTATCATGCGATAGCTATGGGAGAGGTGGGAGAAGGGGGGGGGGGATTATTTTTGTTTCCAATGAATAATGTTTGGAAATGACGAAATTACATAATGTTTAAAAAAATAAAAAATCAAATCAAAAATGAAAAATGCATGTCCTTTTTGACATTTTAATTTAAGCACATCACTGGCAGCAGGAATGTAGTGTTTTATCTCTTCATTTTTTGGACTACTGATTTTTCATTAAATTAACTGGAGTCCTAATAACTAATAATTTGTTTTATAATAATAACTAATAAGTTCTTTTTCTCTATATAATTTTGTGATCATTTTACAAATAGATCTTATAATTCTATTCCCTTTGCTGTGCAACAGTTCAAAAAGGCATTTCCAACTTCCTCTGAAACACAATTGTGTGATTTCTTAAAGCACAATAATATTGCACTATATTCTTACTCCATGATTTGCTGCTTAATCACTCTCAAATATAAGGAAACCTCATTTGTTTATAATTTTT
Source organism: Monodelphis domestica (assembly GCF_027887165.1). Taxonomy (NCBI): domain Eukaryota; kingdom Metazoa; phylum Chordata; class Mammalia; order Didelphimorphia; family Didelphidae; genus Monodelphis; species Monodelphis domestica. Next base: position 402,291,415 of record NC_077230.1, on the reverse strand, counting down.
AGATAAAAGGAAAAGAAATATTTTAAATATAAAATTTCATTGAAGTGATTAATTTTAGAATCCAGATGACTTGTCAGCAAGTATTCACAGCTGCACAAATAGTAAATAAATATCTAAGTTTTCCCACAATCAGATCATTTTTATCTTTTCTTTTATTAACCAATCTGATAAGTAAGTGATTTAGAATATTTTCTCTATGTTGGTTTTGATAACTTAGATTTCTACTTTTCAAAATATCCTACTAATATCCTAGGACTATGTAGCTATTGGTTCTTAGTCTCATAAATATCAATAAGTTCCTTATGTACCTTGAATATAAGACCTGAAACAGAGGAATATACTACTGAGATGTTTTTCAATTTTTAAAAAAAAATTTTAACTACATACACCTTGTTTATAAAATAAAGTTTAAATTTTATATAATCAAAATCATTCATTTTATCTTGGGTGACCCAGAGAATTCAAGCTAATAATGAACTCTTCTACTCACCAAAGTACAAAAAAGAAATGTGTTCTTTGTTACTCTAATTTGTTTATCATGGGACCGTATATTTCTGTCATATAAAAATATAAATAATTTTACCGTGGTATCTGATACGAGCTGTTGGTTTTTGCCTAATTTCCACCAAACTGTTGGTGCCAACATTTCCCAGGAGTTTTTCTCAAGTAGTCAATTAATTCCTCTATTAACTAGTCTTTGGGTCTTTTGAATATTATGCTACTATATAGGCTTACTATATAAGAATTTTGTGAATCTAATTCACTTCATGAATCGAGTTATCTTTTTTAAAACTTTATCAAATAGTTTTAGTAATTATCTACATCAATGAAGTAATTTAGGGAGTTTTAACATTTTAATGACATTGATTCAAACTATCAATGAGCAATTAATATTTCTTGAATTGTTTGTTTTTTATTATTCAAATAATGTGCTTTTTATTGAATTCAGATAGTTCCTAGGTGAATCTCAATTTAAGTACAATGTGAATTTTGTTCATGATATATAAGAATAAAGTTAGTTTATGTTGACGTATTTTATCCTGCTGAAGTCATTAATTTGTCCAACTAATTTTAAGTGACTCAGCAGGGTTTTCTAAAAAAACTATTTAACGATCTTTAAAATACAATGCAATTAATTTCCACTTCATTGGAGGTGAGGACGCCCTTTTTATCTATGATACTGTTATTTTGGTTTCCTTCTTTCCTTTTTTTTATTAGATTGACCAGTACTTTGTCTAATTTTTTGTTTTTTCCAAATACCGTCTTTTAGTCTTGTTTATTTAGTTCAATAGTTCTTTCACTTTCCATTTTATTAATTTCTCCCTTAATATTTAGGATCTCTAATTTAGTTTTGATTTGGGGATTTTTAATTTGTTTGTCTGCAAGTTTTATAATTTGCATTTCCAATTCATTGACTTCTGCCCTCCCTAATTTGTTAATATATGAACTCAAGGATAAAAATTTTATCCTGAGTACTGCTTTGGCTTAATCCCATAGATTTTTAAAGGATGTCTCATCATTGTCATTTTATTCAATAAAATGATTAATTGTTTCTATGATTTGTTCTCTAACAAACTGATTTTGGAGAATCATATTATTTAATTTCCAATTAATTTCTGATTTGGCTCTCCATCTACCCTTAGGTTCCAATCTTGAGCTCTTCCATATAGTACCAGAACTATCTTGGCAAATCACTTAATGGATAAAAATGTCCTCAACTGGTAAAACATGTGGATTGCACTAAACTGAAGCCCTTTCATAGAGTCTCTGGGTGCATTCTGAACTTGAAAATCCACATTTCTTCATTACATCTGCCCAAAAAGTTAACTGATAAAAAAATATAACTGATGTTCCAAAAAAAAAAATCTAGAGACTTCCGGTCAAGATGGTGGCTTAGAGAAAGCTAAAGTTCAGATCTCCTGAAAACCTTCCTTACCGATCTCAAACCAAAATTCAAAACGATCAACAGCATAGATCCCGGGAATCCTCCTCCTGGACCCCTGGAACTGGATCAAAAGGTACGCGACCCCCCCCCCCAAGCCAGAACCCGAGACCACTCAAACCGAAGGGGTAGGCAGAAGGAAGGTCCTAGGACCCATCCACCACCAACACAGAATCCGAATCCGAGGCAGCAGAAGCAACCTCAGATGCCCCTCGGCCTGCTATTCTGAAGGCCACATCCTGAAAACAACCTTACCCAGTCGAGGGGGCACCCAGACAGCAGGGAAACAGAGAGAGAAGGGGGAGCTCATAACCCCCTGGGAGGAGCCCTCGGAGCTCCGGGAAGCTCCGGCCCCTCCCCCCCCCCCCCCCCCTGGCTGGCTAAGGCACAGGAACAAGGGCCAAGCTAGGCTTAGACCATGGAAGTAAGGCAACGGAGAAGCATCAGGAGGGTGCCAAGGAGAGGAGGGCAGTAACAGGGACACACCAGCAACTCCTGGCTTCCCGGGAAGACAGAACAACAACTGCATAGAACGGACAATATGCCTAGGGCTAAAACCTCTGAACGCCAGACAGAGATAAGAAAATCTAGCCCCCCACACACACTCAGATAGAGATAGCAAACTCCACAGAAGCACAAAAGTCTCAAAATTAAAAAAAAAAAAACAAGAAGAAGGGGGTGACTTTCGACACATTTTATGGAATAAAAATACAAAAAACAGAAGAGATAGAAGAGGAAACACAAGAAAATGCTCCGAAACCTTCCAAAGGAAATGGAAACTCTCCACAAACCCATGAAGAATTTGAATCTGAAATGAACAAAAAGATGGAAGCCTTCTGGGAGGAAAAGTGGGAAATAATGCAAAAGAAATTTACGTATCTACAAAACCAGTTTGACCAAAGTGAAAAGGAAAACCAGGCTTTAAAGCAAGAACTAATAAAGCAAAGCCAAAAGACCAAGAAATTAGAAGAGAACATAAAATATCTCACTGACAAAATGACAGATTTGGAAAATAGAGGGAGAAGAGATAATTTAAGAATAATTGGACTTCCAGAAAAGCCAGAAATAAACAGTAAATTCGACATCGCAATACAAGAGATAATCAAAGAAAATTGCCCAGAGAACAAGGGGGCAATACAGCCACTGACAGAGCTCTCAGAACACCCTCTACACTAAATGCCCAAAAGACAATTCCCAGGAATGTAATTGCCAAATTCCAAAACTCTCAAACAAAAGAAAAAAATCCTATAAGAAGCCAGAAAAAGACAATTTAGATATAAAGGAATGCCAATCAGGGTCACACAAGACCTTGCAAGTTCTACTCTAAATGATCGTAAGGTATGGAACATGATCTTCAGAAAGGCAAGAGAGCTGGGTCTTCAACCAAGAATCAGCTATCCAGCAAAACTGACTATATACTTCCAAGGGAAAGTATGGGCATTCAACAAAATAGAAGATTTCCAACTTTTTGCAATGAAAAGACCAGAGCTCTGTGGAAAGTTTGATATCGAAAATCAAAGAGCATGGAATACCGGAAAAGTTAATATGAAGGAAAGGGAAAAGGAGAAAAATGCTATCTTCTTCTCTTACTCAAACTCTCTTCTATAAGGAGTACATTTATATCAATCTATGTATACTAACATGTGGGGAAAATGTAATGTGTAAATAGGGGGAAAAGAAAGACAAAATAGAATAATCATTCTCACACAAAGATTCACATGGGAAGGGGAGGGGAAGAAAACTCCTATAAGAAGGAGATAAAGAGAGTTTTTACTTAAACCTTACTCTCAGGGAAATCAACTCTGAGAGGGGAAAAACATCCAGATCCATTGGGATCCTGAATTCTATCTTACCCAACAAGGGTAGGAAGAAGGGAAAACCAAGGGGGGGAGGTGGGAGAGGAAAAACAAAAGGGGAGGGAAAGAGGGGGGAAAGGGGAAGGAACAAAAAGGGAGGGACTAAAAAGGGAAACATATCAAGGGAGGGTACAAGGGGGACTGATTCAAAGTAAATCACTGGACTAAAAGGTAGAGCCGAAGAAGAAAAGGTTAGAACCAGGGAAGGATATCAAAATCCCAGGGAGTCCACAAATGACAGTCATAACTTTGAACGTGAATGGGATGAACTCACCCATAAAATGTAGACGAATAGCAAAATGGATTAGAATCCAAAACCCTACCATATGTTGTCTTCAAGAAACATACATAAGGCAGGTTGACACCCACAAGGTCAGAATTAAAGGATGGAGTAAGACCTTCTGGGCCTCAACTGACAGAAAGAAGGCAGGAGTGGTAATCATGATATCTGATAAAGCCAAAGCAAAAATAGACCTGATCAAAAGGGATAGGGAAGGTAATTATATTTTGTTAAAAGGGACTTTAGATAATGAGGAAATATCACTAATCAACATGTATGCACCAAATAATATAGCACCCAAATTTCTAATGGAGAAACTAGGAGAATTGAAGGAAGAAATAGACAGTAAAACCATATTAGTGGGAGACTTAAACCAACCATTATCAAATTTAGATAAATCAAACCAAAAAATAAATAAGAAAAAGGTGAAAGAAGTGAATGAAATCTTAGAAAAATTAGAATTAATAGACATATGAAGAAAAATAAATAGGGATAAAAAGGAATACACCCTTCTTCTCAGCACCACACGGCACATTCACAAAAATTAACCATACATTAGATCACAGAAATATAGCACACAAATGCAGAAAAGCAGAAATAATAAATGCAGCCTTCTCAGATCACAAGGCAATAAAAATAATGATCAGTAAAGGTACATGGAAAACCAAATCAAAAACTAATTGGAAATTAAACAATATAATAATCCAAAATTGTTTAGTTAGAGAAGAAATCATAGAAACAATAATTTTATCGAGGAAAATGAGAATGGCGAGACATCCCTTCAAACCTATTGGGATGCAGCCAAACCGGTAATAAGAGGTAAATTCATATTCCTGAGTGCATATATCAACAAACTAGGGAGAGCAGAGATCAATCAATTGGAAATGCAAATCAAAAAACTTGAAAGTGATCAAATTAAAACCCCCAAGCAGAAAACCAAACTAGAAATACTAAAAATTAAGGTAGAAATTAATAAAATCGAAAGTGATAGAACTATTGATTTAATAAATAAGACAAGAAGCTGGTACTTTGAAAAAACAAACAAAACAGACAAAGTACTGGTCAATCTAATTAAAAAAAGGAAGGAAGAAAAGCAAATTACACAGCATCAAAGCTGAAAAGGGGAACAGCACCTCCGATGAAGAGGAAATTAAGGTAATCATTAGAAATAACTTTGCCCAATTATATGGCAATAAATACACCAATTTAGGTGATATGGATGAATATTTACAAAAATACAAACTGCCTAGACTAACAGAAGAGGAAATAGAATTCTAAAATAATCCCATATCAGAAAATGAAATCCAACAAGCCATCAAAGAACTTCCTAAGAAAAAATCCCCAGGGCCTGATGGATTTCACCAGTGAATTCTATCAAACATTCAGAGAACAGTTAATCCCAATACTATACAAACGATTTGACATAATAAGCAAAGAGGGAGTTCTACCACTCCTTTTATGACACAAACATGGTACTGATTCCAAAACCAGGCAGGTCAAAAACAGAGAAAGAAAATTATAGGCCAATCTCCCTAATGAATATAGATGCAAAAATCGTAAATAGGATACTAGCAAAACGACTCCAGCAAGTGATCAGAAGGGTCATCCACCATGATCAAGTAGGATTTATATATATATATAGGGATGCAGGGCTGGTTCAATATTAGGAAAACCATCCACATAATTGACCACATCAACAAACAAACCAACAAGAATCACATGATTATCTCAATAGACGCAGAAAAAGCCTTTGATAAAATACAACAACCATTCCTACTAAAAACACTAGAAAGCATAGGAATAGAAGGGTCTTTCCTAAAAATAATAAACAGTATATATCTAAAACCATCAGCTAATATCACTTGCAATGGGGATAAACTAGATGCATTCCCAATAAGATCAGGAGTGAAACAAGGATGCCCATTATCACCTCTACTATTTGACATTGTACTAGAAACACTAGCAATAGCAATTAGAGAAGAAAAAGAAATTGAAGGCATCAAAATAGGCAAGGAGGAGACCAAGTTATCACTCTTTGCAGATGACATGATGGTCTACTTAAGGAATCCTAGAGATTCAACCAAAAAGCTAATTGAAATAATCAACAACTTTAGCAAAGTTGCAGGATACAAAATAAACCCACATAAGTCATCAGCTTTTCTATATATCTCCAACACAGCTCAGCAGCAAAAACTAGAAAGAGAAATCCCATTCAAAATCACCTTAGACAAAATAAAATACCTAGGAATCTATCTACCGAGACAAACACAGGAACTTTATAAACACAACTACAAAACACTCTCCACACAACTAAACTAGACTTGAACAATTGGAAAAACATTAACTGCTCATGGATAGGACGAGCCAATATAATAAAAATGACCATCCTACCCAAACTTATTTATCTATTTAGTGCCATACCCAATGAACTCCCAAAATATTTCTTTACTGATTTTGAAAAAAACACAACAAAATTCATTTGGAATAACAAAAGATCAAGGATATCCAGGGAAATAATGAAAAAAAAACACATACGATGGGGGCCTTGCAGTCCGAGACCATAAACTATATTACAATGCAACAGTCATCAAAACAATTTGGTACTGGCTAAGAGACAGAAAGGAAGATCAGTGGAATAGACTGGGGTAAAGCGACCTCAGTAAGACAGTATAAGATAAACCCAAAGATCCCAGCTTTGGAGACAAAAATCCACTATTCAATAAAAACTGTTGGGAAAATTGGAAGACAGTATGGGAGAGATTAGGAATAGTAAACACCTCACACCCTACACCAAGATAAATTCAAAATGGGTGAATGACTTAAACATAAAGAAGGAAACCATAAATAAATTGAGTAAACACAGAATAGTATACATGTCAGACCTTTGGGAGGGGAAAGGCTTTAAAACCAAGCAAGATATAGAAAGAATCACAAAATGTAAAATAAATAATTTTGACTACATCAAATTAAAAAGCTTTGGTACAAACAAAACCAATGTAACTAAAATCAGAAGGGAACCAACAAATTGGGAAAAAATCTTCATAGAAACCTCTGACAAAGGTTTAATAACTCAAATTTATAAAGAGCTAAATCAATTGTACAAAAAATCAAGCCATTCTCCAATTGATAAATGGGCAAGGGACATGGATAGGCAGTTCTCAGATAAAGAAATCAAAACTATTAATAAGTGCATGAAGAAGTGTTCTAAATTTCTTATAATCAGAGAGATGCAAATCAAAACAACTCTGAGGTATCACCTCACACCAAGCAGACTGGCTAGCATGATAGCAAAGGAAAGTAATGAATGCTGGAGAGGATGTGGAAAAGTAGGGACATTAATTCATTGCTGGTGGAGTTATGAACTGATCCAACCATTCCGGAGGGCAATTTGGAACTATGCCCAAAGGGCGACAAAAGACTGTCTGCCCTTTGATCCAGCCATAGCACTGCTGGGTCTGTACCCCAAAGAGACAATGGACAAAAAGACTTGTACAAGAATATTCATAGCTGCGCTCTTTGTGGTGGCCAAAAACTGGAAAACGAGGGGATGCCCATCAATTGGGGAATGGATGAGCAAATTGTGGTATATGTTGGTGATGGAATACTATTGTGCAAAAAGGAATAATAAAGTGGAGGAATTGCATGGAGACTGGAACAACCTCCAGGAAGTGATGCAGAGCGAGAGGAGCAGAACCAGGAGAACATTGTACATAGAGACTAATACACTGTGGTATAATCGAACGTAATGGACTTCTCCATTAGTGGCGGTGTAATGTCCCTGAACAATTTGCAGGGATCTAGGAGAAAAAACACTATTCATAAGCAAAGGATAAACTATGGGAGTGGAAACACCGAGGAAAAGCAACTGCCTGACTACAGCGGTTGAGGGGACATGACAGAGGAGAGACTCTAAACGAAACTCTAATGCAAATATTGACAACATGGAAATGGGTTCGAATCAAGAACACATGTGATACCCAGTGGAATCACGCGTCGGCTATGGGGGGTGGGGGGTGGGGGGAAAGAAAATGATCTTTTTAATGAATAATGCTTGGAAATGATCAAATAAAATATATTTTTTTTTTAAATCTAAAAAACTAATTTTCATTTCCCAACCTCAAGCAGTATGTTAAATATCGATGAAGTTCCAGAACATCAAGTTAAATCAAAAACAACAACCTTAATCTACAACAATAGGGATTCAGTAGTCCTCTATATAACCCATCCTCCCCTTTTTCTTTCCCACTAATTAGAAAAAAGAAAACCAAGATGCAAGACATGGTAGTAGAAATTTGTGGGGATATCTTCCATATTTATTCAACTAGTTTTCTTCTAGGTCAATTTTGCCAAAATTGTTCAGAATGTGGGAGTGGAGGACTGATCATTTATGGGTAGAGGTCAGGAAGCCAACTAATTAAAAACTGCTTATTTCTATTGCTTTAAAGATAATTTACTTTCAAATAAATAAATTCTGATCTATTTGCACAATACTGAAATTGGGTGTCCAAAAAAACCAACATTCTGTACACAGAATAAGAAAAGACATGGCCAAACTATATTTGATAAGAAAAAAAAAAACTGGGTTCTTGTAGTAGTTGTTTTAGTGGATTATGGATGTGGTATAAGAAAAGACAAAGTCATCATGAAACAATGCAGAAAAATAAAACAAAACCTAATTCAGTATCAGACTAGAATGAAGGTAGGGATATCCAGGGATAGGGATGTAATAGTCAAGCCCTTAGCAAAACATATATAACTTAAGCAATAAATAGTTAATATAAAAGCAATGAACATTAAGTAAGCACCTGTTGGGCACTGTACTATATACTAAGGACACAAAAAGTGGTAAAAGATAGTTCTAGACCTTAAGGAGATTATAATCTAATGGGGGAAACAACATGCAAATAAATGCACATGAGGCAAATTATACACATAGGATATAACTAAAAAAAAGAAAGGCACTAAGCATAGGACTTGGGGAAAGATTCCAGTTGAAAATGAAATTTTACTTGGGCCTAAACTAAAGTCAAGAAGCAAGGAAAATCAGTATTATTTTGTTCGATTTAGGAACCAAGTGCAGACAAAGATCTTCAAATTCATACTATAGTAAAAAGAGGGCACTGGAAGGTTTATGAAATGCTATTCTTAGGTTATTTTTTTCTCTTCACATCAATCCTAAAATAGATGCTCTTATTACTCTCATTTTAATACATAAAAAAAAATGAAGCCAAGAAACAATAAGTCACTTGTCCAGGGTTGCATAGTTAAGTATCTAATGATATGAACTAAGTCTTCCTAATGTTGAGTACTATATTCACTATACCATATCAAAATAACCTGGGAGTGGGAATGGCTTAGATCAATGTCTTCCCATAAGTGAAGGATAGACACCTGGGAAAAGTCATTACAAACATTCCATGAGCACTAAAGGCCAGAATTAGGAGCAATAGATGGGGAAAATCAGAAATAATGTTGTTTCAAATATAAGAAAGTAACTCCTTTTTTTATTGACTTTACTGACTTTTTTTTGGTCAACTACATTTCATATTCTATTCTTTCTCCTTTCAGAGAACATCTGTAGCCATGAAAACTAAGTTCAAGTCCTACCTATGATATGTAACTACATAAATGAAGTGAGAAAATCACTAAATATCTTTCAACATTGGGATTTTCCTCAGATGTAAAATGAAAAAAGTAAATGATTTCAAAGTCCCCTTCCATTTCTAAACTACTTTGGAATATTCATTTCATAAATGAAAGCATGCTGAGGGAACATAAACTTAGACAAAGCTGGAAAGAGATCTTTGAAGACTCAAAACACCAGGGAATGAATTGTTCAAATCAGTGAATAAGAATGTACACATAATAAAAATGCAAATATACATTAATAATTGCTAGTATTTATATATATATTACTCAGTTTTATAAATCACACTTGATATCCTGTGATCCTTGTAACAGCAATGAGAAAGTTATTACATGTATTCTTATTATTTCCATTTTACAAATGAGGAAACAAATTCAAATAAGAAAAAAGTAACTCATACATAAAGCCTTATTTCCATACTAGACCCTATTAAAAATTAAGCAAATATTTCCCAAGTTGATTAGGCAAAAAGTGTTCCAAAATATTTATAGTAACTCTCTTTGTGGTGGCAAAGAAATGAAAACTGAGGGCATGTCTATCAATTGGAAATGGCTAAACAAATTGTGGTAAATGACAGTGATGGAGTACAATTGAATTATAAGAAACAATGAACAAACTCATTTTGTTAAAACCTGGAAAGAACTATACAAGGTAACGAACAGTGAAATGAATAGAATCAGGAGAATATTATACACTACTACACAACTAATACTGAGAGAATAAACTGAAGATATTACCTCCACTAAGTGAACAGAAAGATAAAATGTGAAGATTTAATTTAAATGACAATATCCTATGTGATGCCAGGGGATACCGGAGAATTTGGAACACTTGTGGATAGGACCTATTATGCAGATATCAAGAAAAGCAAGTTATATATAGGAGACTTGTGATTCATTTGTGAAATATCTTCTATTTCCTTATTTATGGAAATGTTTTTATGTATAAATATTATGTATAAATATTTGGAATAATTTTTTAAATTTTAATTTAAAACAAAAATCAGTTATACACAAATCCTCTGAGAATTTAACATTTTTTCCTATTCGTAATGTCTATAGGGCATTAAAATCTATAAATCAAGCAGTACTACAAAAATATCTTAAGATATAGACTTCTAAATGGTAACACTGACATACTTCCAGCTCAAAAAATAATAATTGAATTAGGCTAAAATGACCAAAAAAAAAAAAAACACCTTTGAAAATAACAGAAAAGAAGCACTGGGAATGCTGTGTACAAATTTTCAAGGAAAAAGGGCTCCCTTGACAAGCAGGGTGGGAGGCCTAATCTCTGCCCAGATGGCTGACAACAAACAAATGGTTCCTCCAATAACTTAGGGTAGCATCCCACAGAGCACATTTCAAGCAACACTGCTTTCTCCCTTCCAGAAAACAAGACACAGAAGCCTCCCTTTTACAATAGGCAGTTCAACTGCTTTATAGCTTTCTATTGAAATACACAAGAGTATTCAGGATGCCGAGGCTATAGAACATATTTAGCAAATTATTTTATTATAAACTAGTATCACAGTGAAACTATTTTCTTTAAAGGGTTTCTGTGCCTGTTTAATGGACTGTCAGTATAATTTAGATTTCACTATTTAAACTCACTCAAGCCTGGCTCCTGATTAAACAGTAAAGGGAACATAATTCTATTCAACAAAATTAATAACAGTTAATTGTAGTCTGCAGTTGCGATTTCATAAAAGCAAGTGCTCAGTTCAGAAATCAAGCTACATGATTTCCCACAAAAATTATTTTTTCCTGCATTTTCTATGCATTGTGTAATATATGACTTCCTTGCAAGGCAAAACATGAATATATTCATTTTTCTTTTCTTTCCCAACTCTTAATTTCTACTGAAAAAAGCTGGTCTATACCTTCCAACAAAAGATGGCAAAATTGTTATTTGACCAAAATGCAAATGACCTGCTATCATTATTGGTAAAAATGAAATATCTGAAAAGTAATATTATTTTATTTACTCTGGGACCATTTTATGAAATTATTTCAAAATATTTATATTTCAATATTTAGGGAGAGAAATATCTTTAATTTGGCCATAAATGCTGAGCAAAATAGTTAAATTTGGTGGCAAAATGGATAGTAGGCACAATATAAATAATTCTAAATAAATGAATAGTTTTTCTATTTTATTTTCTGGAAAGACTCAACTAGCTGTGTGACCTTAGACTAGACATTTAGTTTCTATTTTCCTTAGTATCCTCATCTGTAAAATGGAGTTAATAGTAGCACATACTACACCCAAGGTTGTTTTAAAGTAAAAGAAGACAGTTATCACTTAAATGACCACTATAAGATTTGCAAAGTGCTTTAAATGCTAGATGATATTACGAGCCATGTGTCAAGTCATGAGATATATTTATGAGAAAAAAATTTTTTAAAACAAGACATTCATTTAATCATTGAGGTTTATAAGAGCATAGATATAAACAATGAAACAGAATTTGTTTTGAGGGTAGAACTTAACATTTCCTTCAAATTTTTCAGTCTTTTAATTTTGTTCCATTTTTTCCTGTTTGAGGCCGCATTTAAACCCAGGACCTCCTGTCTCTAGGCCTAGCTCTTTATCCACTGGCCTGCCCAGCTGCCACCTAATTCAAGGTTTTTAAATAGAGTAAGACTAAGTGATATACTTGTCCACAGTCACACAGATAATTAAGTGGTCAAGCCAGAATAAGAATGCAAATGCTCTGAAACACTTCATCTTCTGGTCCTCAAGAATCCTGATAAGTCTGTGTTTCTTCTACTATTTCCAGTCCTGGCATCACATTTAAACATGTAGTACTACAATTAGTAATTAGATCAGGGAATTAAGAGAACTCTTGAGCACCATTATAGCTTCTACTACTACCTTCATTATGTATTCTCTTCTGATTTGAAGTACATCTCAATATCTTATCAAACAATCCTGATCCTTTTAGCTATTATTTATAAACTAGAGGAAATTCTATATTCATTGAGTTCAGCACCTGAATATGGTATTTTCCTTTATCTCATAACTCAACTCATCCAAGGAGATATTAATAAATACAAACTAATTGATAATTCTCAATTATCCTACCTTTTACTTATCTAAAAATCCTAAATTCTGACATTCTAATCCTCTGATTCACCTGAAATACTCATTCTTGATCTTACCAAAACACTTGTGTTTCTTTTCCCCTTTTAACTAAATGTGAAATTCCTTTATCTGATTATAATCTCTTATCACTACATTTTTCTCCATGCCTTCAATCTCTAATCTATTGGTATTGTCAATTCTTGACATTCCGCTCTGGAAAAAATGGAGATTTGAACCACATACCCCAATCCCCAGAAGTCCTTGGTACTTCCAAATCCCCTATAATCTCACCTGAGGAGATCCCTACCTGGGCCGAGATCACAATTTATATTTAAACTTCATAGTAATACCTACTTGGCTCTTCTTCCTCTTCTAAGAACATGCATCTCTCTACCTGGCATGCAAGATATAGAGCAAGTGGCTGTGAATGGGCTAATGTGCCCTAGGCATGTGCTTTTCTTATTTTGTATTTTCTTATTTCCTTGATTTTTAATAATCTTAATAAAACCTCATAAAATATAATGCTTTTAGTAGAGAAACTAATTTAAACGTTACAACTCATTACCATAGCATTGACCCACACAGAGAACCAATTTACTATCTTCAATACCAAAACTTCATGCTCCATTGTCCTCTTCCGTTTAAAACTACAGGCACATTAAGTCAAATGGAACAAGAAGAAATAATCAAATTATACTATCAAGTCCACAACATTTTTATATAATATAGCCCCAACTGAGTCTTGATTACATCAAGTCAAACATGTCATTCTTCTCTAATCAATTCCAAATGTCAATAGAAGATATTTCTAAAATTTCCAGGATCATAGGATCAAAGAGTCCATGTTGAGTAGTAAGAAGTAAAAAGACTAGAAATGTAGACAGAGGCAAGGTTATGAAGAGTTTTGAGTGCCAAACAGAGCATTTTTTATTTTAATCTAGAGGCAAAAGGGGAGAGGAGTGGTGTAAACCTTAAAATTTCTTAGACATGAATGTTGGAAATTTCCTATTTGGAAATTTCATACTGGAAAAAATTTCCTACTGATAGTAAGAACTCTATTGGAATGTGAAACCCCTTGTCATGGGAGGATCCTTCTCCTCCCTACTTAAGACTACTTTAGGACAGAAACCTTTTGCTAAACAATGGAAAGGGTTTTGACCTATGCTTAAGCATAGAACAGGAAGTTCTTTGAGTCATGATTGATTTTAGAATTGATACAATAGAGATACTTGGAATGACAAAAACAGGTCTTGGAAAATACAATCTCCACCCTACTTAAGAGTAACAGGATTTAGGAAGGGCTGCAGCATAGATCAAGATTTAATTATTTGAGAATATGACCTACAACAGACATGTGCAAAGGAAACAGACCTCTGGGCAGTCCTGGGTTAAGCTAGAGCCACCATTGGCACAGGGGAGACATCAACAGTGATTGGCAGATGTAAGAACTGAGGGGAGGGGACTTAGATGGTTTCCTTAAAGATAGCAGGGTCTGAGGAGAGGAGGAGGAGGTTTTGCTCTGAGCGAGGTGGCTCTGAAGGAGGACTGAGGAAGTTGCTCTGTTGGAGGACCAGGAGAGAAGGCTGGCTCTGAAGGAGGAGAATTCTCTGGAAACATTTCTTGAAAGGAGGCTCTCTTGAAGGTGGAGCCTGAGGTTGGCATGAGAAGCCTTACCTAGAGAGATCTTAGGTGAGTGATAAAACCAACTGACTGATTTATTCATTCTTATTCCTTTCTTACTTTCTCTCTTTTTCTATTGATTAATCAGTGTATTATAAATTAAATTTTTCCATAAAACCCAGTTGGCTTGGGCATATTCATAAATTGGGAATATATTCCCTGGTGACCATCTTATATTTATATAAGACCAAGACACAGTAGAAAACCTATTTCAGCGGTCATAATTGATATATATATTTCCCTTGCTCCCAAACATTTTAATTATCACAGTTTATGGCTCCCACTCTCTTATCTACAACTATTTAACACTCAAAACTATTTTAAATCTAACAGTAGTATGTTCCGAAAAAAGGATATAACATGAATGGATTTGAGCTTTAGAAAAATTACCTTAGTATCTGACTGGAGAATGGATTTGAAAAGTAAGAGACTTAAGGAATGCAGATTCAACAGCAAGCAATTACAAGAATTCAAAGACAGACAAAAAACAGTTCTTGCCAACAGAGCTTACAATCTAATAGTTGAGACAACATAATTCAATCAATAAACATTCATTTAGCACCAACTATGTGCCAAGAACTGTGCTAACAAATATATAAAAAAGCAAGCTATAACCAATATAAGCAGGACTATGAAGAGAAAAAGTGCAAGAATTTTGTTTGGATCCTATTTACAAATTACATGAACTGGAGAAAAAGTGATGGTAGTATGTAAAAAAAGTTGAAGTAAAAAAAGGGACCAACAAGTATCCCAATTTTCTGACCTCAATAAGTGAATTGAAGCAAGTAAGTGAGGGTGCAGTTGGTATAAGAAATAGACGAGAAGGACATGTCATGAGGGGGAACCAGGTTTTCCATAGTATCAAATAGATGGGTTCAAAATTTAAAAGATTAAATGGGAGGAAAGATACAGAAAGATAGCTAGCCGAAATAGTAGGATAAATTGTGGGTTTTAAAAGGATGCAGGATAAATATGTTTGTATAAAGCAAAGAAGCAAAGAAGGAGCCAGGGGATATCAATAGATAAAATGTTTTATAAAAGCTATAGCAAAAACTTTGTATAAGTTTGTTAGCACAGTGCCTAGCATATGGTAAGTACTTAATTAATGTTTATTGAATGATTGATGTTTCCCTTCTATTAAGCTCTTTGAGGGTAGGAACAGTCTTTTGACACTTTTGTGTTAATATTTTAGTGTCTTCTATGAAATCTGATTGTACCATTAGCCTGTTCTTGGCAATGCCAGTCTGTAGTCTCTCATGACTTCAAACTCATTAATGAATTACATGAACAAATAATGAAAGGATTCCATCAGATTTAGCTATTTGAAATCTCTTCTCTGCTATACACAGTGATTTTTCTAAGGTATAGAAATGTCCAGGCCATTTCTCTACTCAACATAATGGCAATGATTCTTTACTAACCTCGTGATCAAATATAAAGTTTTCCATAATACATCTAAAGAGCATCATAACCTAGAATCCTATCTTTCCAGTCTAGTTATTTTATTTTATTTTATTTCATGTCTTCAATAATCGAATACAATAGTCTACTTGTAGCGAATAAAAAACGGCACGCTATTTTTATGTCTCCATGACTTTATATGGATGTACACCCTGGATAGAAAAAAACAGCAGGAATGACCAAGAGGATGTTCAGAAATCATTTGACTTTCAGGAATTTATTGTTATTATTATTAAAGGAAAAATATAAAAACATTTCAAAAAACATCTAAATACTTTTTAAGAAAACAATATAAAATAAAAAGCAAAAAAATTTTCTATACAAACAATATCAGATTCTCAATGGATTTCCAAAATTAATCCAAATAAGTACTGAAACTTATTTTTCAATCACTACACATTTTTACCAGTGAATCATTTGAAATGCAGTAATTTGCCTTTTAAAACAATGGAAACTTTTTCAGTCTCCAAATTTTTTTATGATGGAAAAAAGATTTGTAATAAACCTGTCATTTTTGCCTGTCTCACATGTCTAGTAAGGTAGTATCTGTCCACCTGCCACTTTTATAATCAGTAGATTGCTTCTGAACAAGATACTGGTATTTAAGGGCATTAAACAGCTCTTATTTTCTAAAATGCAAGGCAAGATTTTATTTGTTTTAATCATAAAGACTTTGAGAAGCGTTCTATACAAAATCATATTCAAATTCAAACTACTCTACAAATTAGCACAGATGTTTTAGCACAGATCTAACAGTAAGAGAAGTTTTGCTTTAAAATATTCACTTTTTATTCCATATAATAACAACTGTAACACCTGTCTGGAATTTTTATGAAGAAGATAAAAGATGTAAAACTTTTTAAAAGTGGTCTTCTAAGGATTACAATAATACTGGTAAGTAAGGTATGCATACACACATACTAAATGTAAAAAGTCTATATTACAGAAGAAGTAGAACTCAAAAAACAAATCCTCAAGCCAAGAGTGAACAAACCCATGGAGGAATCATGATTTCATATTTGAAGACAGAATACTTGTGTTCCAAACCCAGCTCTAGCATTTACTACTTCTATGATCATGACAATATTACTTCATATGGACATACATATATTCCATTTTCCACACTCGTAAAGTGGAGTAGTATTTGATCAAATCAATGAATAAACAAGTATTTCGCAAGTACCTAATAATATGTACTAGGCACTGTGGTTACAAATGAAAAGAATAAATGACCCTACTCACAAAGATCTTCTATTATAATATGATATAAAAAATATATATATATAAGAATATAGCGAGTATACATGTTTGTACATTTACAAACAAGTTAAATATACAACAGTGGGATGAAGAAGGGTGTTAACAGTTGAGGGGATCAAAAAAGGATTTGTTCAGAATATTATGTCTAAAAAATGATATTGAAGGGAAAAAAGGAAGGCTATGTAGTAGAGGTAAGGAGTCAATTCCAGGTGATAGAGATACTAAGAACAAAGGCAAGGAAAACGATGAGTCTGTGCCTTATATAAGACGCAGACAAAATGGCAAGTTGGGCTGGAAGAGTGTAAGAAGATGAGTAATGTCCACTGAAGCTGGAAAGAAAAGCTGAAGATACATGGTTATATAGAGACTTAAAAGTTAAATAAAAGAATTTATAGTTGATTAATGAGGTAACAAGAAGTCAAGTGTATGGAATTGGACAAATAGAGGAATGACAGAGCTGCACTTGAAAAAATACTTTGGCATCAATGTATAAAATGGGCGCAAGTGGTGAGACACGATAAGCAAGAAGGCTATAAAGGGGAGGTTTTTGCAATAGGTGATAGAGATCATTAGTTCTTGAACTCAAGTGTTGGTTTTATGAAAGAAGAGAGAAAGGATCAGAAATAAGGGATTTGATAAAGTTAGAAATGGCAAGATTTGGCAACTAAATGGATATGTGGATCAAGAGTGAGGAATTCTGGAAAATGTCAAGATTGTGAATCCAAGACAAGGGAAGAACGCTTACAAAAGAAATAGGTGATTTCAAAGAGGATATATTTTGAAGAGAAAGATAATAAATTAAATTTTAGACATGTTCAGTTTCTTGTGGAAACTTTACTATGCAAGAACCCTCTTCCCCTAACACTCCCTCCTACAAAGACTCAGTTACTCCTACAACCACCATTTAAAGAAAGTCACGGGTCAGCCATTATTCCTTCATTCCTCCTGAAGGACCACATTCCACTTTGTCCAGTTGCAAGATTCTTCAGCCAATATACCTCAAGCAACCTACATATATAGATGGAAGATTATTCCCTCCTGGCAACATTCTTCCTCTGACCCATCAGTTGTTCCACCCAGATTCTCCATTTTAACTAAATTATTAGCATTGCTTCGTTCTTCTTGAAGTTCCATTTCAGACTATGCAGATTTTTCTCCTCCATATTAAAGCAAATGATTTACTAGAGAAGATGCCTTCTGCATGTTATTTCATCAACCTTCTCACCATGCAAGAGACCTCTTAATTTAAGGGCATCTATCTGTCACATCAGTCACTTCCTCAAGTGAACTCCATTTTTAAGTTAGAACAAAACTAACTATATTTGCTACCACATTCCTCTCTGGGGTTTTCACTGGACTTCCTTCTTTACAATCCCTTGGGAGCATTCTTGATCCTTCTTCTTCTAAAGATATTTCATATGATTAAATCAATTCTTCCTAGAACCTCTATTTTTAAAAAGAGCCATCAGCATTGGGAAAATTGGAAACCATATTAGGTATAGATCAACATCTCACACCCTACGCAAAGATAAACTCAGAATGGGTGAATGACTTGAATATAAAGAAGGGAATTATAAGTAAATTAGGTGAATATGGAATAGTATACCTGTCAGATCTTTCTAAAAGGAAAGATTTCAAGACCAAGAGTTAGAAAAAATTACAAAATGTAAAATAAATAATTTGACTACATTAAAATAAAAAGCTTTTCTACAAACAAAACCAACGTGACCAAAATTAGGAAGGAAGCAACAAATTGGGAAAAAACCTGTATATCCAAAACATCTGACAAAGGTCTAATTACTCAAATAAATAAGGAACAAATGCAATTGTATTAAAAAAGAAGCCATTTTTCAATTGATAAATGGGAAAGGGACATGAATAGGAAATTTTCAGATGAAGAAATCAAAACTATCAATAAGCATATGAAAAAATGTTCTAAATCATTTATAATTAGAGAAATGCAAATCAAAATAATGCTGAAGTACCAACTTCACACCTAGCAGATTGGCAAACATGGCAATAAAAGAAAATAATAAATGTTGGTAGCAATGTGGCAAAATTGGGACAGTACTGCATTGCTGGTGGAGTTGTCAATAGATCCAACCATTCTGGAAGGCAATTCAGAACTATACCCAAAGAGCTTTAAAAGACTGCCTGCCTTTGATCCAGCCACAGCACTGCTGGTTTTATACCACAGATAGATAATAAGGAAAAAGAATTGCACAAAAATATTGCTGATGGTTTTACATATATACTGTTGATTATTTCTAGGAAAGGCGGTTCTATTCCTATATTTTCTACTGTTTTCAATAGGAATGAGTGTTGTATTTTGTCAAATGCTTTTTCTGTATCTATTGAGATAAATGTGTGATTATGTGAATGGTTTTCCTAATATTGAACCATCCCTGCATTCCTAGTATGAATCTCACAGGATCATAATGAATAACCCTTGTGATCATTTTCCTGGAGTCTTTTTGCTAGTATTCTACTTAAGATTTTTACATCTATGTTCATTAAGGAGATTGGTCTGTAGTTTTCTTTCTCTGTTTTTGAACTGCCTGGCTTTGGAAGCAGTACCATATGTGATATAAAAGGAATTTGGTAGAATTGCTTCTTTGCTTATTAAGTCAAAAAGCTTATATAGGATTGAGATAAGTTTTTCTTTGAATGTCTGATAGAATTCACTTGTGAAACCATCAGGCCCTGGGGATTTTTTCTTAGGGAGTTCTTTGATGGCTTGTTCAATTACTTTTTCTGCTATAGGATTATTTAAGTATTCTATTTCTTTTTCTGTTAATCTAGGCAATTTACACTTTTGTAAATATTCATATACATAGATTGTCATATTTAATGCCATATAATTGGGCAAATATATATTTTAATAATTGCCTTAATTTCCTCTTCATTAGACATGAGGTCTCCCTTTTCAACTTGGATACTGTTCATTTGATTTTCTTCTTTCTTTTTTTATTAGTATGACCAGTACTTTGTCTATTTTATTTCTTATTTCAAAATACCAGCTTCTAGTCTTATTTATTAATTTAATAGTTTTTTTACTTTCAATTTTATTAATTTGTCCTTCAATTTTTAGAACCTCTAATTTATTTTCAATTGGGGATTTTTAATTTGTTCACTTTGAAGTTTTTTAATTTGATAGCCCAATTCATTGACCTCTGCTCTCTCTAATTTATTGATATATGCACTCAAGGATATAAATTTCCCACTGAGTACTGCTTAGGTTGCAATCCCATTGATTACGATATTATATCTCATCATCGTCATTATCTTAATAATTTTGATGACATTAAATTAATATGAGAGCAAAGAAAAGTATTATGTGTTGTTTGAGATGTGGCAAAATTAGAACATTAATACAGTGCTGGTGGAATTGTGAATTGATCATCCTAATGCAAATATTAATAATATGGAAATATGGCTTGATCAATGACATATATAAAACCCAGTGGAAGTGATCTTTGGCTATAGGCTAAAGGGGAAGGAGGGGAAGGAAAGAACACGAATCATGTAACCATGGGGAAAATACTCTAAATTAATTGATTAAATCAATTTTTTTCCCAAAAAATGGTACTAAAAGTACCAAAAGATTTCAGAAAGAAGAAAAAGACTTTGAACATAATGAGATAAATCAACAGAAAACACATCAACAACAGAGGGAAATATGTTCTCAAAATCTAATAAATGAGATCAGGCATTAAGTAATACTTCAGAATATGTAAAATGGTCCAACATTTGATAAGACAGAAGATCTGGGGAAATTTGAGAAGAACATGGAACCACAACATTCAATTTATAAATACTTTAAAAGAGGAACACGAATCATTAAAGCAGATCTGGTGACCTATATAACAAAAACTATGATCAAATCAAAGAGATCAGAATCTTCAATAACACATTTCACCAAAATAAGAAAAGACAGAATAAGAGACTGGCAATGCAAAAACACAGAAGTAAAAGACAAGTCAGAAAAGAAACCCAAAAAAATGCTAAAAGAAATTATGAAGAAAGGTAGAACTGGAATGAGGGAGGAATGAGGGAGGGAGGGAGGGAGGGAGGGAGGAAGGGAGGAAGGGAGGAAGGGAGGAAGGGAGGAAGGAAGGAAGGAAGGAACGGAGGGAGGGAGGAAGGGAGGGAGGGAGGGAGGGAGGGAGGGAGGGAGGGAGGGAGGGAGGGAGGGAGGGAGGGAGGGAGGGAGGGAGGGAGGAAGGAAGGAAGGAAGGAAGGAAGGAAGGAAGGAAGGAAGGAAGGAAGGAAGGAAGGAAGGAAGGAAGGAAGGAAGGAAGGAAGGAAGGAAGGAAGGAAGGAAGGAAGGAAGGAAGGAAGGAAGGAAGGAAGGAAGGAAGGAAGGAAGGAAGGAAGGAAGGAAGGAAGGAAAGAAGGAAAATAAGAGAATCATAAATTTGCCAGAACAACATGACAGGATAAAAAAATTCACACACACACACACACACACACACACACACACACACACACGCAACAGAGAACTTTTTGAACATTCAGAACATAGAAAATAAAAAATTCTATTTGAAAGAATCCATCAATTGCCAGGGATAAAACCGTGATGGGGCCTCCTTAGCAGCAAATTGTAAGACATATCCTGAGACCTTAATGGGTTGGGTGCTTGAAAAGTCTATTTGTCCTGGGACTAGGGAACTAGAATCCCCCAGGACAACTGGGACCTACCTAAAGGAAGAAACGGTCTACATTCCTCTATGAGCACCAAAAGAGGGAAGAGATCAGTAGTGCAGAAAGGGACCTAATATGGGGCAGTGTCCTCTCTTTCACTTGCAATACAACAAATAGCATGGTTCTCAAAGTGAGGGAAAAAGGAAAATGAGAATCTATGAAATAACCCCTACAAGGCCATGGCAAAAATGAACATGAGGGAATAGCCTATAATGAACACCTAGGAATCTTTGACTATATAAAGAATACAAAGGACACAGACTAGATAATTTTAAGGTGGGTGAATAAAGAGAGTAAAGGTGGAGTATAAAAAGAAAGAGAAGAAAAAAAACAAGAAAAAAAAGAAAGAGAAGAAGGAAAATGAAAAGGGTGAAAAATTCTTTTCAACAAATGACACACAAAAAATTAAATTTGAAAAAAAATGAATATAACTAGCTTAAGGGAAGGAAAGGAAAGGATATCTACCTATCAGAGAAGAATAATAAATACAGGAGGTGGAGTCAAGATGGCAGCTTACCAAACAGCAAAAGTTCAGATCTCGTGGAAGACCCTTCCTTAACAGATACAGACTGAATACTCCTAGGGCACAGAAATTCAATCGGAACAACAGGACAGAAGAGGGGAACCTTCCTTCTGGACTCAAAGCAAAAGGTACGCCCCCCAAAAGCCAGAATCCGAGAATACACAGGGCTAAGGGGAAGGCAGAGTGTAGGTCCCAGGACCCATCCCCCACAACCCAGAGGGCTGAGGCCCCAGCAGCAGTGGTTATGTCTGAACGGGAAAAGGTGCTGGTTTGCAGGGTCTACCTTGAGAGCAGAGGGACTCCAGGCTCAGAGCATCCAGAGAGGAGGAAGCCAGGGAGAAAAGGGCCTTGGCTGGGTCCCTCCATAGGGCTCCACTCTCACCATTGCCTCGGGGCACATCCAGACCAATCCAGTTAAATCTAATCCCATCAGAAATCCTCAGAGTTTATAGAGGAGTGAAGAACCAGCTGGAGAGAACTGGAGAGAGTCTGGGCGGCCCAGCCTTCCAGGAGTCTTCAGAGCCTAAGAGCTTCATACCACATACCACATAATGCCCAGCCCAGTTGAACTCAATCCAATCAAAAGCCTCCAGAGGACAGGGAAGCTAACATTCCTCCCCTAGGGACTGTACCAAGAGATCTGACAAAGCTCCAAGAGGGGAGATTGACAGCCCCAAAACCAAAACAAAATGAGAGGAGCAAGAGCACAGCCAAATACGGGGAGCAAAGAAGGGGTAGTAGTAGTAGTCTCTCGGTAACAGAGGATGGCGATTTATTTGTGTATTAGAAAATATTTTAGATAAAAAATTTTGGACTGATTTGGGGGAAAAAAAATTACACTGAAACTTCTCCTAAATCCAGAAACCAGATCTGTCTATTTTTAAAAATTAAGTTATTGACATCTTGCTAATGTGAGAATCTAATATATTTTCAATACTCATGGAATTATCAGATGGGTATATTTTATTGCCCCCCACAACGACCTGGTTTCTGGATTTAGGAGAAGTTTCAGTGTAATTTTTTTTCCCCTAAATCAGTCCTCAAAATTTTTTTCTAAAATATTTTCTAATACACAAAAATAAAATTCTTTCTCACAAAAAGAAGGGGTAAATTCGAGCAAACAACAGAAAAAGGAGAAAGAAATTACAATAGACAGCTTCTGCACAGGTGATGAGCAAAGAGCGAATGAAACAGAGGGGGAGGACCCAGCAAATCTTCATAAAAACCTCTGACAAAGGTTTAATTACTCAAATTTATATGAGCGAAATCAATTGTACAAAAAATCAAGCCATTCTCCAATTGATAAATGGGCAAGGGACATGAACAGGCAGTTCTCAGCCAAAGAAATCAAAACTATTAATAAGCACAAGAAAAAAGTGTTCTACATCTCTTATAATCAGAGAGATGCAAATCAAAACAACTCTGAGGTATCACCTCACACCTAGCAGAGTGGCTAACATAACAGCTATGGAAAGTAATAAATGCAGGAGGAGATGTGGCAAAGTAGGGACATTAATGCATTGCTGGTGGAGTTGTGAATTAATCCAGGTAATGGACTTCTCCATTAGTGGCAATGCAATGTCCCTGAACAACTTGCAGGGATCTAAAAATCACTATCCACAAGCAGAAGATAAACTGTGGGAGTAAAAACACCGATGAAAAAAGCAACTGCTTGACTACAGGGGTTGAGGGGATATGACTGAGGAGAGACTCTAAATGAACACTCTAATGCAAATACCAACAACATGGAAATGGGTTTGAATCAAGAACACATGTGATACCCAGTGGAATTGTGTGTGGGCTATTGGGGGGGGGGGGGGGAGGGAAGAAAAGAAAATGATCTTTGTTTCCAATGAATAATGTTTGGAAATGACCAAATAAAATTTTTTTTAAAAATTAAAAAAAAAAAGTCATAAATACATAAACTGATGAAAGCAGGGGAGAAAAAAGAGACTCAGACATAAGGAAAAGGAAAGGAAAGGGATAGCAAGCAAGAAGAGTAAATCAGAGAACAGGGCAATCTTTAAAAAAAAGATTAAAGAAACTTAAGGAACATATTAATGTGTTTACAGCAGGAATTGGAGGAAGACTGGGAATCATACTTTTTTTTTTAAAGTAAAGAAAGGAGAAAAATGTAAACTAAATTTATCCTGTTAAATGTGAATAGAGAGACAGCTAGGTGAGGTAGTGGATAGAGAACCAGACCTGGAGAATCTAGGATCAAATCTGACCTCCTAGCTGTGTTACCGTGAACAAGTCACTTAACCTCAATTTCCCAGCCGTTTACACTCTTCAATTCAAAGACAGAAGAGTTTTGAGGGGAAAAATGTGAGTGGACAAAACAGTGCACTAAACCAAAAACTTGGCAGACTGGATAAGAAAATAAAACCCTACAATCTGTTGCTTACAAGAAAAATATTTAGGAAAAAAATAAGGCATACGTATGACCATAATATTAAAGTTCATATTAAAGAAACACAACACATACATTTCATTCGTGGATAGGCAATTACTAAAGATAAACTAGATAACATAGATTACTTGAAAATGAAAAGCTTCTGCACTTAAAATTAATGTACCTAGGAATAGAAAGGAGGTGACCGAACATGGAAACAGTCTTTGTATCAATCTTCTCTGATAAGGGTATGTAATCCAAGGTATAAAAGCAGTAAGTATATATGACTAATATATACTTCCTGTCAAATGGTCTAAATAAAGTGTTTAAAGAACTGTGAAGTATTTACTACACCCCAAAAGTGCAAACTACTAATAAACAAAAAAATGCAAATAAAAGCCCCAATTTTTTACCTCACACCCTGAAAACTGGTCAAAATTACCAAAAAAAAAATGGCAAGAGTCAACTTTAGAAGGGTAGTAAAAAAAATACGAAAATTAATATATTGCTGATGAAGCTATAGAATGGCATAATCATTTTGGAAAACAACTTGGAATTATGAAAAAAATTATAAAAATATTCATAGTCTTTAAACCAGAGAGACTAAAATATTAGGGTTTATATCACAAAGGAGCCATAGGGAAGAAAAAAGCTCCCATAAACTCAAAAATATTTATAACAGCATTTTTTGTGACAGCTAAGAATTTGGGGGTAGAATAGATGCCCATAAAGTGGAAAATGGCTAAATCAACTGAGGTTTATTAATATAATGTATTACTACTGTACTGTAATAACTGGTGTTATAAGAAAATAGATGAATGGGGAAATCTACATTAACTGATACTTGAAGACAGCAGATCCAAGAAAACTATATACCCAATGACTAACATAATGTAAATGGAAGAGAAACTAAACACTAAAAAAATCAAAAGGAATTTAGCAAAATTATGAAGATTAAGAAGTTTCTCAGAGGAAGGGAATTATATCAATATCATCCTTCTTAAAACCAGTAAGTGATCAAATTCTCTCCCATGACTAACACCACTCCTATTGTGAATTATAAAACTATTCCACCCTACTCAGACCATACTTTAGAAGATCTGATTTAGCTATCTCCTGATAAGAAACAATGGAGATACTTGGGTTAACAGAATCAAGTCTTGGGAACTCTACATTTCTCCACCCTACTTAGTTTAAAATGGTCAGAAATGGAATGTCTGTGGCATACTCAAAGATTTAATTATCTAAGAAGATGCCTTAAACAGACATGAGCAAAAACAGCAGACAGAGCCCTGGGCTGTCCTAAGTCAAGCTAAGCTAACATTGGTAGAGATGAGACGCAAGAAAGTGACGTAAAACCATCTATATAGGGCATATCACTTCCTCTCTTGGACTCTTTCCCCTGAGAGGCAACTCTGGCGAGCAGTGTGCTAAGCATTCTGAGATCTTGGAGTGGTGGCAGCTATTTGTCTGGGTTTTGGCAGTGAGTTTGTCCTTGAGCTAATTCAGGTTCAGGTGTTGAGGAGGATGGCCTATGACCAACATGTGCTAGCAAGTGACAAATAAGAAACAACTGACAGACCCCCTAGGTTGTCCTAAATCAAGCTTAAGCTACCATTGGTACATGTGAGACATAGGAAGTGATGTAAAGAAAGGTCTATATATTTCGCATCACTTCCTCTCAGCTTTCTCTCTCACTCAGAGGTTGGGAACTCCTGGCAGCAGTTTGGCTAGTGCAGCTTGCCAGTGAGTGACTGGGAGAAGCTCTGTAGCATGGGTTAGGTGAGGTGTCTTCCCTGAGCAACGTTGGTGAGGTGACTGATTCCTCCTTTCCTTAACTTCCACCAATCCCTATCTGGCTTGCCACAGAAGTCCAATTCCTTTTCCTCTCTCTCTTCTTAACTTTTTCCTACTATTGTAATTAAACCACCATGAAAATCCCAAACTGTCTTGAGTATTTTAATGGGATTGAATTTTCATCTCTGGCGACCATTAGTATAATATATTCAGTCAACAACCCTAATTTTACCATTATAGTCACAAGTTAGGTAACAGAGGAGGATCTGAAACTCATCAGATTATCAATAATCTCTTCCTTTGACAAATGAATGAAATAAGTCATTGCTAGCATCTGTGTATTAAGAAATCTTAATAGGAAAAGGCAATTGGCCGATGAAAAAATGTTTATAGCACTAGTTATTCATGAAGTTAATAATATGAAAAGATTTGAGTTCATTTGTAAAAAAGCATGTATGGATAGTATAAGAAAATGCTTTTAAGTTCCATTTTAACAATTTAAAATTTAACATTTTAAGTTGAATTATGTTGATTCTCTGATACTTATATCAGGACAATCAAAAACCTTTCGAATTATAACAAAGAAGCCATGGAAACACAAGGAGCTTATTAGAGTTCAATCAGCACAAGGACCTGCATTTAAGTCCTCCCTCTTACACCTACATATAGTCTCTCCACTGCTCAATACTCTGGCCAAGTATCTATCTCTCAGAAAGTCACAGAGAAGGTGCTGAAATGCATTTGTTAGAGAGTGCTTTTGGACCACAATGAAATCACTGGTACAGCCCATATCCTATTTTGTGAAAACAGAGAACTCTCTCATTACATAAATATATGTGGCTATTTCCCAAGAAGCATAATTTTCCTATATGTGACTGCTACAAAAATATTCCTCATGTAATATGTGAATTCCATTGTATCTATACACCATTAGTATATAATAATTAATGACTGCTTTTCAATTAAACTATTTTTAATACATACATATCAGGTGAAGCCCTTGTATGTTAATTCCATCCCACATATAATTCTTAGCTAAATGATAAAAACCATCCATCAAACTGAACAGCTTATTTTATTTGTATTTATTTACTAATCAATAATTAACTAATAGTAGATAATTTATTATAATTTATAGATGTGGCAAAAATAAAAAAACAGAAAGTGGCAATGTGAGTGCTTATACCAATGAGAATTCTATATTTTTACAAGGTTTTTAAAATGTAACATTAATCAAAAAATGTTTTCTTTAAAGCAGTTATAATAAAACCCAATTTCTCCATTACCACAACTACCACCAATTTTTACTTAAAAATACCTTGAAGGGCCAGGTAAATATTGCCTCCCCACAAGACCAACCTTTATTAATCAACCAGTTTTAAGTGACATGCTAATATTCCACCTGTCAATTATTAACAATTTCCCAATATATAAAGACAGAACAATGGCTGCCACAAACACAATAATATAGAAACACACCATTAACTTGTAAAAAAAACTGATAACAACCAACACTATGGCATTATGGAAATAATATTCCTTGAAAATACAATATGATATAGTATTACGAAAATTTAAATACCTATGAAAACCTGAAGATATGATGCTTATGTGTGACAAAAATCAACTCGGTAAAATGAAAAAATGTAATGGACAATTTCTTTAATATATAACATTACATTCCAAATTTTATGCATATTACTAGCTATCTATATTTGAAGTTTTTAACATTTCTAATAGTGAGATAATATGAAAAATAATTTCAAATACAAGGTATTAATAAACAAAAAAATAAAATTCAGGCTCTTTAGATAGGAAATGCATCTAAGATTCAGGTGCTTTAAGCATTCTTAAAACAACAAACTCTTCTATTCCACTTTTACTATATTTTCTTGCTAACTAAAATTGCTATTGCAAAGTTTATGAGCATACAAATTTAACAAAATAGGGTAGAAAAAGAGAGAAATGGGTCACGAGAAAAAAGATGTCAGTCAACTAGTAATTATGAAATGTTTGCCAAGCAAAGCCAAAATATAATTATTATCAGTAAGGAGCTCATATCAACAAAGGGAAACAAGATGCAAATAACTGAATACACATGTACAATGATATCTGTGCATGTGTAAAATTTTTATTATGTGTTTATATTTTAAATAGTAATAAGCCTTTGCATGATTTTATCTATATTGTATATTTATAAAATTTCTGCTATGAAATATTTATAATTCTAAATTTTACACATTATATGAAGGTACATACAAAATGTAAATAGAAAGCAAGAATATTTTTGTGTCATTATAAATATTCAAGTTACTTGAGACTTTTCCTACACAAAATCTTCAAGATAATTTATTTGTATTTTTAGAACATTTGAATTTAATATAAAGAAATTACTTTGTATACACATGGGAAAGCAATTTTCCAAGTACAAAACATTGCTTCATCTCAAATTCCCTAGAAAATATTTTTAATTCTGGCAAGTCTAGTTTTCTCAGCTGGTAAAGTTGTCAGAATAAATAGAGGGCAGTAACTGGAAGGATGACAAACACAAGGGTCAAAGTCAAATACAAGCCAATCTCTGTCAAGGTAAGAGCCAAATTCCTGCATTTCAATTTAACTCAAATACCACCATACCACTTCAAATGAAAACTGTTCTCTCTTTAAAAAAGGAGTTTTTGTAAAACTTTAAGTGAATAACAGATTAAACAACTTTTTCAGCAATTTGCTCAGTTGCTACAATTCAAAGGCATCAATGTATAATTATTATAATGGAACATTTAACAATTAATTGAGCCAGCAAAAGCTAAACCTCAGGAGCTTAGGAGTTCAAATGCTTACTCAATAAGCAAAAGGGCAGCAGATTTTAACATAACTGCTGGAAATCTCAGTCCAATTAGACTCTAGGTAAACATAAATCTTGTTCCACTGTGACTGGAATTCTATTCTTCACACTCCACTACACTGATTTTAGTAGCAAGCTCAGAAAGTTAACAAATGCTGACCCAGCACCTTCTATTTTTTGCACATGTTTCTGCACTAATTCAGCACCCTAATATACATGCAAGCAGGAATGGATGACAGACAATTTTAAAACTTCTATTTACTATGACTTCTTTTTTTACTCATTTTCTAATTTAATTTCTCTCGTTTTTTCAATCAATGTACAGATGCTGATCAGAAATAAACTTTCTCAAACAGTAATCAGGCTCAGAAAACTCATAATCTCAATTATCTTCACTTAGAATTATAAATACCACAAAGGAATACATACTACTACTGTACCAAGCTAAACCAATTATAGCCAAGTAAAGGAGATATAAGACTGATTATTAAGTATCAGAGAAGATGAGATAAAAACTGAAAGATGATGGAGCTGTGACATCCTCAGTGTAAAGTCTTCAAGTGACAGGAAACTTGCTCTCTCAATAAAGTCCATTAAAACTCTTGAACAATAATGACTTTAAAAAAATGTGTAATCATATGGAAGGAAATATACTTCCCTAATATTTCAACCTATTGTTCCTACTTATGTCACATTGGGTCAAAAACACAACAGAGTATGGCGAAAGAAAATTGTATTTCAAACCAGAAAACCTGGGTTCAAATCCTGATTGTGCCATTTAAAACCAGTGAGCTCTGAGTCAACTTACTGAACTACTCTGGGTCAATAAATCAAATAAAAAGATTGGACTACATTACCTATAAGGTCCTTTTTCAAAAGAAAACTTTGATTCTATGGTGCTATGATCTTTTTCGATATAGCAATCATCCAAATACTTAAAGACTTGTGGCCATCATTGTCACCTTCCCTTCCCAACAGATTAGTTTTTTCCATGTTAAAGTATCTACCTCTTGAGCCAGGCCTAAAGACAGGAGGTCCTGGGTTCAAATCTGACCTCAGACACTTCCCAGCTATGTGACCCTGGGCAAGTCACTTGACCCCCATTGCCTAGCCCTTACCTCTCTTCTGCCTTGGATACAATACACAGTATTGACTCCAAGATGGAAGGTAGGGGTTTAAAAAAAAAAAATCTACCTTTTAACACTCACATACTGCACATTTTCTATGTCCTCAATATCCTGTTCAGCCCTGTCTAAGCAAAATGCATGTAATCAATTACCCTTATAACCTATGATTGCCTTCAAAGATTAATCATTTAGCAGAGTGTAGTGAAAAGCACACTGAATCAAGAGTCAGGAGCTCTAAATACAATTACAATCTGCTAATGTTTGTGTTAACCTAAGAACATTTTTGGTCTGACTATTGCACAGTTACTTCAACTGTAAAACACTGAGGTAGGAACAAAGGACTTCCAAGATGTCTTCAATCCAAGATCTCTCTGCTAATACAATTCCACTGGAAAAGAGAATCACTTCCTTGATAAGTAACTCATATATCCAAAAGCTCTCAAAAGAAAGCATTCTTTTCTCATGAATATCTATGACTTTTGCCATCAACTCATGTAGATAAGAATATGTGCTTATTACCAAATCAATGAGTTATACTAGTTCATCAGAAATTCTTCAAATCCTTGCTGATCTAAACTGTTCCAGATGAGAAGTGAAAGATTTACTCCCCCAGTGTTAGAAAGACTTATACTTGGGTACATAAAAATGTTTAGTTTGTTGTTTTCATTCACTTGTCCTGGAATCTGCTTAAAGTACCCGACACATTTTAAGCTGTGCCAATGATTCTTGTATATCAGTTTGTTTATATGTTATGGAGTCCTGATGTTTAGATTGCATATATTTCTCCCTCCTGAAAATGTTGTCAGTTAATTTAACTGCAACCAAAAGGATCCCAAGATGACATATTATTCCTAGGATCTTTAGGGTGACATAGAAACTTGCAGAACTATACCACCATTCCAGAAGGGGAGGATAAGAAGACAGCAAAAAAAAGCGAGGAGGGGATATAGGGAGGTTAAAAAAAAAGGGGGGGGGGGGAATAAAGGGAGTTTGATTCAAAAGGAGGTTAAACATTGAATGAAAACAAGGTTTATCTGAGAAACTGAGCCAGATTTATCTATAAACTAGACCTTTAAAATACTGTAGTTCACCCAACTCAATTTACATATGAGGAAGATAAAGGTTAATATAACTAGCCCAAGATCTTGGATTTTTTTTTTAATTGGTATAGAATTGAATACATTGTTTTAATTCACTTTTGTTATGTTACATCTACCTAAATGAGTAATTAATGCTTCATCAATGATTTATATATTCCTACGTGCATCTTAGTGTGTTACAGTTTCTGTAGTTATTTTGGATGGCTTTTCTCTTTCTCTTTCTGCTCAGTTTTGTTGTATTGATGATTTATGTGGACTATTTACATTCTACAGCTTTACCAAATTTGTTCATTGTTTCCATTCCATTTTTTTTGGTTGACTCTTCAAGATATTCTAAGTAAATCATCATATCATCTACAATAAGGGATAATTTTGTTTATTCTTTCCCTGTGCTTATTCCCTTAATTTCTCTTTCTTGACTTATTGATATAGAGAGAGCATGCCTAGCTCAGTGTTTTCCAGAGCTTTCTATGTGGAGTCTCCTGATCCTCCAGTTGCCAGTGCCTTCACTCCTCTCCCACTGCACACTAAATTAATTTGTATATTTTTGGGGTATTTTCTTGTTTGTATTATACTGTCTCTCTCAATAGAATGTAAGTTTGTTGAGGGTAGAGACAGTTTCCATTTTTTTGGCTGTTTCTGTGTTCCTAGACCTTGCTCAGTGCTGGGCAGATAGCAGATACTGGATTAATGTTTGTTGATGAAGTACCACAGCCCAAGATCTTGGATTTAAAGGCTAAATCTCACTGGTTCCCTCAAGTAACTGACTAAATAAAGATAAGCATTTTCAAAGAATCATTCCTATAACAATTCAAAACAAATATTCCAAGAGCAATATTTCTTACGAAAGAATTAAGAGATGTAACCATAGGGCTTGTTGATTAAAATGAGTATAGGTAAAAGAGATAATTCATTCCTAAGAGGAAGGGGGAAAGAATATATGTTCAAATGAAGAGAAAGTATGAAATGAAAAGTATTAACAAAAAAAGTCAATATAAAATGGAAATATGTGGTGGCCATTTGTTTGATAAGAATGTGAACCAAAGGAAATATTAGGAAATGCTATTGTTTTGCTTTCATTTGGTTCAAAATTTTTAGAAAATATTTAAACATACTGGTTGAGGTTTAACTCTTACTGGTTCATAAGTAGAGGTAGAAAAGAGATATGGGCAACTTGTACCCATTGGCAATCCTATTCCACTCTCAAATCAATTCACTAAGCCCCATCCATCCCAAGATAGGAGATGATTTTGATTCACATTTTAACCCACACCTCCCCAAAAGAGTATTTGCTGAGAACTCCCTCTTTTTCCTTCTTTATTTTATCTCATAATAAAAATGTTGTCCCATGGCTGCCCCATTCATTTATCTCAAGTGAAGAGGTGGCAATAAGTATCCTGATCCCGTTTAACCATATATTCTATAAGGAACTGACCACCATCCTTTCCATTTTCCCCCCTCCCTAGACTTTTTTCTGATGATCTGTTTTCTATCACTCTATATCTCTCTTTGCCTTCTGAGCTAAATTCCTAAAGAGAGCTGTTTACTCTAGATCCCTTTACGTTAACTCCTCTAAATTATTTATAAAATTACTACAAGATAGTACATTGTTTTTCAGTCATTTCAATTGCTTTCAATTCTTCATTACCACATTTGAGGTATTCTTGATAAAAACACTGTAATAATTTACCATTTCCTTCTTCAATTCATTTTGAAGATGAGAAAACTGAGAGAAAACTAGATTAAGTAACTTAGCTGGGTTCATATAGCTAGTAAATGTCTGAGAAGCAAATATGAACTCAGGATTTCCTGAACTCAAGGGCTGTCACTCAATCCACTGAGCCATTTAGCTGCATGTTGCATGTATCACATCATCAAACAGAAACTGCTCTCTACAAGCTAATAATCTTTCAACTGCCAAATTTGATGGCTTTTTCTTGGTCCTCATCTTAGACTCCTCTGAAGCAAAACTGCTGATTATCCACATCTCCGGTCAAAGTTTTCATGATACTACTTAAACACAAAAGGCTGAAATTGATACAAAAACCAAAACAATTTAAAGAGACCAAGGAGTTCCAATCACCCCACACAAAAGTACATGAGTGAATTCTAGGGGAAAAAGTATCAATTATAGAACTAAATTGAAGGAGATAGTTTTTTAAAACCATAAGCATAAAGATAATTAAAAATCTAACTTGATGACTACTTCAAGCAGAGACTGTTAAAAAAGAAAAAAAAATAGATTTCCCAAGACAGTTAAAAACAAAAAGGAAGAGTTTAAATATAATGAAAGAACAAAATGAAGAATAATAGTTTTCAGGAAAAAAAGGGGGGGGGTAGTAAATGTAAAGAAAAGGGGAAACAACTCAAGGAAAGAAAATTTAAAAATCATAAAACTTCATAAAAACTAGGAACAGGGAGGAAAAAAATCCCTGTAAACTCTTAAGGAAATCATAGATTAAAAACTGAATAGATTATTCTGTAAACAAGTGTCTTCTGGAAAATCTTCATTTACCAGTTTATTCTCTTCAAAATGTCATGTCCAATATAGCCTGGAGAAATGAGAGGGGGAAAATATTTAAATAAGGTGTCCAATATAAGATGGTAGCTGATGAGGAGAAACTTACATGAGCAAAAACAAAAGGAGTTAGTATTAAGTATTAGGAATAGTGGTGGTAAAAAGAAAATACGGAAAAATTTTTCCCTCAAAGCAGCCATGCAAATCTGTTTGACTCTCCTGAGAAATGAGTCTTACCTCCAAAAGTTTACTTCAACAATCACTGAGTATATACCATGTGTAAGCACTGGCTGCACTGGACAAGATAGGAATTTACGTAATGGTTCCATGGATATTTAGTCTAATGAAGTATATAGGACCCATGCAAATATCAGGAGTTTAAAATAAGACTGAGAGTTACCAAAGAGGTTTATTCTAAGGATTTCAACAATTCTATATCCAATCTTTCAAAAGTGATGGACTAGAGATCTCTCCATCTTCCTTGAATGTTCATCCACAACTCCAAACTTCATTATAAAATTAAGAAATGAATGTGTTTGTGTTTACATTTGTACACT
Source organism: Monodelphis domestica (assembly GCF_027887165.1). Lineage (NCBI taxonomy): Eukaryota > Metazoa > Chordata > Mammalia > Didelphimorphia > Didelphidae > Monodelphis > Monodelphis domestica. The sequence continues at coordinate 402,256,639 of NC_077230.1, read as the reverse complement.
GAGACTGATTAAATTTCTTAGTTAATAATTTTCTGGTTTTGGTTGTGGTTCTGCCTCTAAATAAATCTTTGAAAACTGGAAAAAAAAACTGAATAGATCTGTCATTGTCATAGGGGTAGGGGGAAGATTTGTGAACAACTGATCAGCAACTGAAAGACAACATGAAGGTAAAATTCCCAGGAATATCCAAGGCCAAAATCCAATGTCCTTGACGTTGAATTTAAAAATACTACAAACAACTAAAAGAAGCAGGTTAAATATCAAAGAACCACAGCAAACATTATTGATCTTGAAAAACAATTTTACAAATGGCAAACTATATAAGTTATTGAGTAAGAATAACTTACCCTGGAAATATATAATATTACAAAAGAGAAAATACACATTTAATGGAAAGAGGACCGTTATGTTATTACTGATGAAAATATCAGAGGTGAGTAGGAAGCTGAAATATCAACAGAAGAACAGGGAGAAACCTAGAAAGATGAATTTACTTCAGGAAGCAGAAATAGATTTAAAATGATCATGTGCTAAAGTTCTAATGGAGGAAAAAAATAAGTGCTCCAACAGAACCCAAATCATTTCAAAGGTTATTGAAGAAATTAAGTAAGAAAAATAAAAGGCTTGGAGGTTGATTAATTCTGTGGATTTTGAGTGGAAAAATAAAAATGGGAATAATAGAATGAGCATATATGCAGATTGGAGGAAAAGCAGGTAAAAGATTACTCCTAATAAATGGAGTATATGAGAAAAATACATACAAAAATGGAGAAAAGTGCAGGAAAATTATCTTAAAATGACAAAGAAATATTAAAGACATACATGTACAAATGTATACAAAATGTTTGGGGACATCATACCAAAATGAAAACATCATGGAAGAAGACAAAGAGAGTATTCATAAGGATAATACTAGAAAGGACAGACTTGCCATTAATGCTTCCAGATCAGTCAACCTGGTATTCAATAAATACTTAGTGCCAGGCACTTTGATAAGCATTGGGGATACAAAGAATGATGGAGTTAAAGGAAGAGATGTGGACAACAAAAGTAATTAAAATGTAATGAGCTGCTTTTGATTACCTCAGACAACCATGAAACAATTGAAGAAATACTTGTATATGATGAGTAAGACTGAAACACAATAAGGAAAGAAAATTTCAGAGAATCATGGTAGTATGAATTGCTGCAAAATGAAACAGACAACAAGGATAGCAATTTATTCAATGAAGAAAAAAAAATTTTTAATTAGGGGTGGGGAGAGACATGGGACCTTACAACTCTGTTCAGATCAATGAACAACTATGTCCCTGTATGAGTCACAAAGTTTATTAACCATATCTGGATATAAGATGAAAACTATTTTTGGTTATGGCAATTGTGTGGATTCATTTTACTTGACCATGCTACTTTGTTTTTACGAGAATATATTTACCCTTCTTTCTCTCAAATAATTGACAAAGTGGAGGGATATTAGAAGAAATGATGGGAATGGAAATGAAAAGTTATAAATACATATCCCACTCCAAAAGAGGGTCAATGAGAACATAAGTAGAAAAGTTTTGAAACATGCAACAAACAAAACACTTTTTATAAGCAAGCAGTGTGAAGAATCCTCTTTCTATGTTATATTGTATTTAGAGAAATGCTCTGTTTGGTATTTATGTTCAGAATAATTTTTTTTCCTAACCAAAAAAACTATACTACTTGGTGAAAGCCCATGCAACACACTTGTTTAAGAACACATACATTTCCAAAATTGAAACAAGAAACAAATAATAAAATCAATATGAATAAATAAATAATAGAAATTACTTTCTATGAATCCTAAAATTGTGATGCCCCATTCTACTTATCGTATTTCTTTCATTTTTTAGATTATTTCTACATGCTTAAAGGGGCAAAGAATAAAACTTCCAAAAAGCTAACAAAATACAAGAGAATGAAATTAATTTACAATTCTAACCATGCTAACACTAGAAATCAATACCCTATGCTGAAGAAATCTGTAAGCAAATCTGGCTACACATTTTCTGTGCAATAAATCAATTTGTTGCCATGACAAAGGCATCTCATCAAGAGCAAGGTAATAGTTGGCAGACAAAGAGGGGTTGGAACAGACAGAGAGAATATTCAACTGGATCCAAAGAAATTGGGGGGTGGAGGGGAATATTAACCATTAAAGAGATTATTTTCACTTCACTTGTACACAGAAAACACCAAACTGTATTCCTGAAAGTAATATTCTAACCTAGACATTAACCAAGGGAAGTTTTTTCCCCTCAAAATCCCCCCCAAAGTGATGTGAAGGTGACATCTAAGATTAGTGATGAACAGTGCAATGAGAAAATAATGGATTTATTCAAAATAGTTTATTAAGAGCATATATTTCCTTTGCAGGACTTGCAAGTTTTCATTAACCAAATTTGTTTCTTAAAGTCCTGAAGATACTTTGTTAAATAATGTTTTGTCTTCAGCATTTAAGTGCTTGCCTTGTTTACGAGGAATAACTTTTTGAGGTTTGAATTTTGGAAATAACCATTTAAATATAATTTATATTTTTCTACAAAAAAAGTATCAAATAGAAAGATAATGCACAATTCATAACTGACCTACTTTTGAGTATGTATGTGTGTGTTAGGGGCTAGGGAATTTCTTTGAGTATTTTTAAAGCATCTGTTCTACTATTTAAAAAAAAATTTATCAATCAAGTCCTAACAATCACCTAAAAAAAAGTATAGGAAATGCTCAACATGTACAACTTTAAGAATAGCCATTGAAATAATGCATTTATTACTATTATTATATAACACAGCTTGTTAGAGAGTAAGTGCACAATTCGTCTGTGAAGAGAAAGTAATTGTTCTTATCACTAACTGTCATTTGGGTTATTTATACAATAAAAAAAAGGCAAGAAAAAAGGAAAACGGAAACAAAATTATGAAGTATCACACAGTGTCTACTATTTACACTACTGTAACAATTAGCACAATCAGTTAAATGTAACAAATATGCTAGTGGATCTATAATCTAATTAATATGGGTTCTTGTGCACATCATAAAAGTCATATCAATTTATCAAATTTAAGTTTGGTCTGTGTCCTCACATCCCAAGGGGTCCACCAAATGTGCTGCCGGGCTTACTTAAATTCTCCTGACATTCCAAGGATATCAGAGGAACACACTGAGGATGAACCAGTAATCCCTCACATTCCCCAAGCAACTAGATAATCTTCTTTTTCCAGCCTAAGATTCTCTGATTTACATTATTTATAAATCCTTGTTTATAATATGTTATGGGTTGGTTATACTCCTATGGACATCTGAGGTAACTTTTGGAGATAGAGTATCCTCTGCTCCAATTTTTTTAAGCCGTTGTACCAAACAATGATCCATAATCATGTGGGGAAATAAAAACTAAAGCAATTCATCCTGCTTTCCATCACCCTTTCAATTGTCTGATTTAATGATATGAATTAAGAAAAATACATCAAAGGATTAGCACTATAATTTGGCATACAAATGCATATCATAATCTAAGACAATAGACATTCCTAATCTCTGTGCTTTTCTTCAATCAATAATTAGGTCAAATACTTTTCAAAACTATGAATCTCATTCAGCACGCACATCAATGTTCATTGGTTTTATGTAATCAATCCAATTTCATACCCAAACATGACCATTTGGAAACAATCTGGGAGATGGGCCTAACATCAGGACGACCTGTGTTCAAATGTGACCTCGGGCCCTGACTAGTTCTAAAACCCTGGGAAAGTTACTTAATTAGTTTACTGCGGTAAATCTCATATGAAGATTAGTAATAACAATATCACATAATTCCCAAGGTTGATGAGACTATCAAATGAAATAATAATTGCAACACCCTTTGCACAATGCTTGACATAAAATAAGTGCTATAGAAATAGTAGCTACTATTATTGTTAATTGCTACTAATATTATTGTTGTTGTTGTTATATTAGAGAATATCTCTTTCTCTTAAGTTCACTACTTCCTACCCTTGTTTTTCCCTTTTATGATTTTACTGACATTAATGTTCAAACCATCATCAAATAATATCTCTGTTAAGGAATCTAATAACTTGGACATGTGCATGATAAATCTTGTAGAAGGAGACTTTGATGTGAAAATTCATTATTAAACACCAAAAGTTTTTTCCCATAAACAGTAACTACAGTGGGATTTTGTATTCTCTATGCATTTCCTTTGTTTTGGGGTAAAGATCGGGTCTAATGAGAGATGAAACTGCTTTAAGATAGTTTTGACAGATCTTTCTCACCAAGAAATGCAACACTGCAAATATTTTCTAATTTTTTTTAATCCACTGGTTTTCCAGATAAGTTTTTTACTCTTAAATTCTCTTTTTCTTTGTTTCTTTCAAAAATATTTTGATGTCTATTAGAGGCAGATAGGTGGCTTCAGGGAGAGCACTGGGCCTAGAGTAAATTAGACCTGAGTTCAAATTTGCCCTGGGATAATTATTATCTATATGACCACAGGAAAATCACTTAACTATGTTTACTTCAGTTCCACATCTATAAAGAAAGAGCTCCAGAAAAAAACAGCAAACCACTCTGATCCAAGAAAACCTCAAATGGCACCACAAACCTCAAAAGTACAAGCACAACAAATGAACAACAACAAAGCTATTTAGTAGGTAGAATTTAGAAGAATACAGAGAAAATTATTGGCAATGCAGAAACAAACCATCAATTAAAAAAAGTTTTTAAATAATTGTGATAACTTCCCTGATATAAGATTCCTAAAGGTCAATAAATTGATGTTCTAACTCTTTCACTAAATCTAATATTAGCTCATGCTCTTCACTAGTGAAATATTACATCATCAGTCTTTGAACCATTCAGCATACACTGGATAACCTGACACTGTTCTTTCACCTGACCAACTGTCTCTCGGAAGCCCAGATTCTCCTCACAGCACACTCTGTCATATCCTAAAAGAAACATGCCCAAAGTTTCCCGAGTTGTCAATTCAATCCTATATATACCCAATATACAAGAAAATAGTTTCCCTCAAACACTGTCCCCTATATTAACTTGATATCCATTTTGTATAGATAACACCTATATATCTATTTACATCTATATGATATTCATCACCACTGCAGCAATATAAAATCCTTAAGGAAAAGAATTGCTTTGTTTTGAGGTATAGACATGGTAAACATTAAGTTTAGCACAAAATTTGGACTTATAAAAAAGGATTGTTAAATTGGATTTAACTATAAGCCAAAACGCTGCATGTGTGTTAAGACGATGAATACAAGAACATTTAGAAAAATATACATTTGTTCATTCTCTATAGTCACAACTTTCACCACATAACTGTCCAAATGTTTATAATTTGAAGGTCAAATACAAAAGAAAGCTGTAAGGTAAACAGTGTGTGATAGAAGTAATTCTGGACAATCAATCAGGAAAGATTAGTGTACAACTACAGCTTGACAAAGAATAGCTGTATGATTATGTACAAGGCACATTCCTTCTTGGCACCACTTCCATGTTTAGGAAATGAAGATGAAATTGCAAATTCGCCTTGTTCAGAATAGAGCGCTCTGTCATTGCTAAAGTATTATATAAATGCAAACTGATAATAAAAATGAGAATTAATAATTTCTAAATCCAATCCTTATTTGGATAGTTGCTTCAAAACACTGTATTATTGACACTGTATTAGAAACACTAGCAGTAGCAATTAGAGAAGAAAAAGAAATTGAAGGCATTATAATAGGCAAGGAGACCAAGTTATCGCTCTTTGCAGATGACATGATGGTCTACTTAAAGAATCCTAGAGATTCAACCAAAAAGCTAATCGAAATAATCAACAACTTTAGCAAAGTTGCAGGATTCAAAATAAACCCACATAAGTCATCAGCTTTTCTATATAATTCCAAAACAGCTCAGCAGCAAGAACTAGAAAGAGAAATCCCATTCAAAATTACCTTAGACAAAATAAAATACTTAGGAATCTATCTCCCCGAGACAAACACAGGAACTATATGAATACAACTACAAAACACTCTCCACACAACTAAAACTAGACTTGAACAATTGGAAGAACATTAACTGCTCATGGGTAGGACGAGCCAATATAATAAAAATGACCATCCTACCCAAACTCATCTATCTATTTAGTGCCATACCCATGGAACTTCCAAAAAAATTTTTTACTGATTTTGAAAAAACCATAACAAAGTTCATTTGGAAGAACAAAAGATCAAGGATATCCAGGGAAATAATGAAAAAAAAAATACAAAGGAAGGGGGTCTTGCAGTCCCAGATCTCAGACTATATTATAAAGCACCGGTCATCAAAACAATTTGGTACTGGCTAAGAGACAGAAAGGAGGATCAGTGGAATAAACTGGGGGCAAGTGACCTCAGCAAGACAGTATATGACAAACCCAAAGATTCCAGCTTTTGGGACAAAAACCCACTATTTGATAAAAACTGCTGGGGAAATTAGAGGACAGTGTGGGAAAGATTAGGTTTAGATCAACACCTCATACCTTACACCAAGATAAATTCAAAATGGGTGAATGACTTGAACATAAAGAAGGAAACTATAAGAAAATTAGGGGAACACAGAATAGCATACATGTCAGACCTCTGGGAAGGGAAAGACTTCAAAACCAAGCAAGAATTAGAAAGAGTTACAAAATGCAAAATAAATAATCTGGAATACACCAAATTAAAAAGGTTTTGTACAAACAAAACCAATGTAACCAAAATCAGAAGGGTAGCAACAAATTGGGAAACAATCTTCATAAAAACCTCTGGCAAAGGTTTAATTACTCAAATTTATAAAGAACTAAATCAATTGTACAAAAAATCAAGCCATTCTCCAATTGACAAATGGGCAAGGGACATGAAGAGGCAGTTCGCAGCCAAAGAAATCAAAACTATTAATAAGCACATGAAAAAGTGCTCTACATCTCTTATAATCAGAGAGATGCAAATCAAAATAACTCTGAGGTATCACCTCACACCTAGCAGATTGGCTAACATGACAGCTTTGGAAAGTAATGAATGCTGGAGGGGATGCGGCAAAGTAGGGACACTAATTCATTGCTGGTGGAGTTGTGAATTGATCCAGCCATTCTGGACGGCAATTTGGAACTATGCCCAAAGGGTGATAAAAGACTGTCTGCCCTTTGATCCAGCTATAGCACTGCTGGGTTTGTACCCCAAAGAGATAATGGACAAAAAGACTTGTACAAGAATATTCATAGCTGCGCTCTTTGTGGTGGCCAAAAATTGGAAAACGAGGGGATGCCCTTCAATTGGGGAATGGCTGACCAAATTGTGGTATATGTTGGTGATGGAATACTATTGTGCTAAAAGGAATAATAAAGTGGAGGAATTCCATGGAGACTGGAACAACCTCCAGGAAGTGAGGCAGAGCGAGAGGAGCAGAACCAGGAAAACATTGTACACAGAGACTATTACATTGTGGTACAATCGAAGGTGATGGACTTCTCCATTGTGTCAATGCAATGTCCCTGAACAATCTGCAGGGATCTAAAAAACACTATCCACAAGCAGAGGATAAACTGTGGGAGTAAAAACACCGATGAAAAGCAACTGCTTGAATACAGGGGTTGAGGAGATATGACTGAGGAGAGACTAAATGAACACTCTAATGCAAATACCAACAACAGGGAAATGGGTTCAAGTCAAGAATACATGTGATAACCAGTGGAATCGTGCGTTGGCTATGGGAGAGGGAAAGGTGGTGGGAGGGGGGGAGGGGAGGAAAAGAAAATGATCTTTGTTTCCAGTGAATAATGTTTGGAAATGACCAAATAAAATAATGTTTAAAATTAAAAAAAAAGAAAAAAAAGAAAAAGGACCACCCCCTCCCCCCCACCAAAGAATGCTGAGCTTCAATGCTCTGCAGGGTCACTTTTTGAAGTTTCTTATCTAATGATTTGTTGTTAAAATTCCTCTAGCTACTTAGTCAGTATACCCCCTCCCCAAATCAAAATCACTACCAATTTGAAATTTAATGATGTGAATTCGAATCCTAACTTATAATTCATCACATGCCGTTTATAATTTTGTACCCAGTTTCCTCAAATATAAAATAAAGTAGTAGGACAAGATGAATTTTGAGGTCCCTTAGAGCTCTGAAATTTCTGAGATATCTAAAAATTTGGAGAAGTTAAATATACTGAGTTTCTGAACTGCAAGTTTTGGATAAAAACAAAACTATGTGAAGTTTCCTCAAGTTTCCTTACACTAAGACCATTGTTATATGATCTTTACCTAAAATGAATACCTAAAAACATATGGGAGATGAAAATACAATATTTCTTACCTCCCGGTCTATAGACAACATCATCTTCAGTAATAAATGATGTTATCTCCCCAGTATCTGTCCTTTCATAACGAGATTTCTTTTTAGGAGGCTTCTTTTTGTTCTTCTTTGCAGATTCCTCTGTGGTGGCACTGTTATTGTCATTGTCCTCATCTTCACTGTGATCACTTTCTGCATAATTCTTGGCTCCACCTTCCAAAGTGCAGCTTCGCCTAGGTCTGGAGTTTTCACTCTCTCTTGCTTTGTCCCTCTTTTCTCTTTCACGGTCCCTATCACGGTCCCGGTCCTTTTCTTTGTCTTTATCCTTCTCTTTGTCAGCTGTCATGATTCGCCACGTGCCTTCTTCTGTCCTCTCACGGCTGGGCCTCCGTGAAAGGTAGACAGTGAGCCTGGGCTTCAGTCTTCTGAATTTCTCACTCAATTCCAGGAAAAATCCAACCACTCCAACAACCCCACTGTTTCAAAAAATCTGTGAAGAAAATAAAAACAAAGCAGTTAATACTATACTTTGACTTTAACAACTAAATTCATCTTAAAAATTTTATGAAGAGACAAAAGGAAAAGCTACATGAAATTAGCAACAAGGAAAGTGGAACACAAAAGCTTATTAAAAGAACTTTCTGAAACAAAATTTTAAATTGTTTTGACTCCTAAAATTTCTAAAGATGATACTAAGTGTGAAAAATAATGCAACCATCTAACGAAAATTTCATGATTTTCCTTCTATAGTTATTACCAGAAAGCACCAAATATAAATGCCACCTACTATCATTGCTAATAGTAATAATTCTCAAAAATATACATATTGCTATGACATCATTCTCCAAAGCAACTGTGAAAGGAAGGCAGTAACTATAAAATTAAGGCATGTGATAAGATAAAGGGAAACTTCGACTTCAGCAATAGCTACATTTTTAATTAAAAAGTAAAAATATATAACTTTGATTTTTACAATACATAATAACTATATAAAGAAAAAGGAGAAAGGGGAAGGTTTATGGTTCAAGTTTTCATTCAGGAAGAATGTATCTTATACCCCAGATTTGTAAAGATAGTAATGATTTTAAAAAATCTTGATATAGCTCACCAGCACTAGAAAACTCGAGATACTTCTCCCTCAAGAGTCTCATATACCATTCACTTGAAATATCACTACAATTCAACCCATTTTTCTTTTTACTATAAGCAGAGAGCTAATGAAGAAAAAGTCTAAAAGAAGAGCTAAATTTGATCAATTAAATAAAGAAAATATGAGGAAGATTAAAACAAGCATGAAACAATTTTTCAAAGTATCTCAAAGTGGTGGAAAGATAAGAAAGGGAGCAAAAAAAGAAACTATTTTTATGCCAAAAAGGCAACCAATACAAACAAAACAACAATTAATTGAATGACTGATTTCTCTTTTAAAAGAAAATTTTATAAGAATATAAATGGAAAAAAATACACACAATGAATGCTACAAAATTCCAAAGGTCCAGGTATGGCTTGAAAGATATGAAAGGCCCCTCTGAACCCATCCTTTTGGAGAAATGGGAGGTGCCAAAGTGTTAACACATTGTACTTTTTTTTGCCATGGTACTGATCACTTATGCTTACTTTTTTCATCCTCTTTTCTTTTAAAAAATACTATTTTGTGGGGAAACTATGTGTCTCAGTACATAGAGAGTCATGCCTAGAGACAGGAGGTCCTAGATTCAAATCTGACCTCAGACACTTCCTAGTTGTGTGACCAAGGGCAATTTATTTAACCACTATTTTGCATAGTCTATTGCTCTTCTAACTTGGAACCAATACATAGTATTGATTCTAAGGCAGAAAGTAAAGGTTAAACAATAACAATGTGCCACAACTAACATAAAAGCAGAGTATTTACTTTTCCTTTTTGGCAGACTTTGAGATTAGACACTTCAATTTTCTGAACATAATTCGAGCATGGAATTTTTTACTCTCAATGAATCATCTCTTAAACAGGTAGTAGTAATAGTCAAGTCTCTATGGGCCACTAGTCTTAGCAATTGAAAATACACAAAGTGACATAACGTTCCCTACTGAGATTTATTCTCAAGCACATACATTTTCTTACACAGGTGAAAAAATAGTATCAACTATTTGTAAAACCACTCTCATTGACACTAAAAACCTATAAACAGCCACAGTGAGTCCATGAAGGAGAACATGGTTTTAGAGATGAAAATGCCAGGGAATTCCCTCAATGATTTAATTCAAAAAAATAAAAATATATAAATTCATAAATATATAAATAAAAATATATAAGGAGGGAGAAGAAAGAAACTGGTTACTAAATGATTTGAAAGAACACTAAAAAACATTATTTTGACAAAAATGAAAAGAGTTAGAGGCAGGTAGATGACTCAGTGGATAGAGAGTCAGGCCTGAAGACAGGAGGAACTAGGTTTAAATCTGGCCTCACACTTCCTATCTGTATGACCCTGGGCACTAAACCCTTATTGCTCTTCAGTCTTTGAACTAATACTTAGTATCAACACTAAGACAGAAGGTATGAGTTTTAAAAAAATACAATTAAATAAGGAGGAAAATACAAATTCAGTCTGTTCTTCTACCCTGTCCACTCTGAAATCACATTCTGTTTATGTCTAAATATGGGAATAGCAAGCTAATTTCTGTCATGAATGTTTAAGGAAATGAAAAAAAATAAAAACAAAAAGATAGGATTTAAAAAAAATAAGAATTCACATTCATGTGTAAGCCTTAATGCACATCAATCTTATAACACAGACAATACATAGCAAATGAGGAAATTCAAACACAAAAACTGTGACTTATTTCATATCAGGTAATAAAGAAGAAATCTAAAATAAGAATTCAAAACCTAGCACTATTAGCACTGCACACAAGAAGGCCCATATATGCCAGAGTCAGATAAACAAGAATTAAAAGGCATTTTCTATTTACTATCTAAATCCCAAAGGAAAGAAAATCCAAATCCTAGTTGGCTTCAATATATTGGTCAAGTACAACTTTCAACATATTTACTGCCTTAATTATGCTTTGCTAAGCCTCTATTTAATGTTTATTCCTTGTGCACACACAAACTAGTAGCAGAAAATGACTAAAGCAGTGTGCTAAGTTACCTTGAGATTTTCTAATGACAATTTACAATAAGACTATCCCAAACTATGGAAAATCAAAAGGTGAATATTACTGCTATACATGATTTCTAGACAACGCTTGCTCCTGAATATGTCCACTGAATTAAATGCACTGAACTCTGGAATTGAATTTTAGTAAAACCTTTTAGTAGAAATTTAGACCCTTCGTATCATTAATACATCCAAAACAGCTAGGAGTTCACAGAAAGGTACTATTTTAACAAAAACTGAATGAGGAAAAAGTTAACATTTGAAATCCTCTAGGAAACGACTTCATTTCCAGCTACCTTGAAAATCCATGGCTTCTACACTTAACTCTTTAAGTTAACCTGTCTAGACCTGATTTTTCTCTCTTGTAAAAATGAGGTGAATGAAAAACATCATCCTTATGGTCTCTCTTGGCTCTCTAAATGACATGATCCTTTAAAGCAGTGGTTCTCAACCTTTCTAATGCCGTGACCCCACAATACAGTTCCTCATGTTGCAGTGACCCCAAACCAAAAAATTATTTTGGTGGCCACTTCAAAACTGTACTTTTGCTACAGTTATGATTTGGAATGTAAATACCTGATATGCATTCTGTATTCTCATTGCTACAAATTGAGAGATTTAGAGCCACTGCTTTACAGGCACAAAAATTCAAAATTTCACTACAATGGTATATACTCCTTCTGCCATACACCAAGATAAATAATTTATTGATTACAAGCCAAGTGTCATATGATAAAACTGTTTAAGAATTCCAATGAAAAATCCATACATAACCATTAGGGAATAATCTAAAAGGGACATAGTGAAGGACAATTCCAGAAAGTAGGGAATAAAATAAACTACATCTTTTTGACTTAACACTAACTGACAAGACATTAATGCATATTGTGCAACTGAACCAAAGAAAAAGGTCAGTGAATAACCACTCTTGCTCTCCCCCAAGGTAATTATTATCCTCTGCTTCCCACAAGGATGACAAATTGATATTGTATGTTGTTTAACACAATTCCTCATAGAATATGAACTTTTTTATGGCAGGAATGAAATTTTGCAAATATTTCTATTAATCTAGCATACGCTTATTTCTGGGATGAAGTAGGAAAAATTTTCTCTTCATTCCAAGGAGCATTTACCCAATTCCCTACTACATGATAAACAGTTTGTTATAATAAAAAGTTTCTGCCTTCAAAGAATTTGCATTATCCTGAAGGAAAAAAATTCACAGAGAAATAATTATAAAACCTAGCATTAGGGTTAGGCTGAGAGGGTAAGTCCTAACAATGGAGTAATTAAGAAACATCTAGTAGAGAAGGTAGCCACAGAGCTAAGCCCTGACACTGTCTAGAAAGACACCATTTCAAGAAGCTCATAGACTAGTTAATAACAAACAGATCCAATTTGTAAAACCTTTTAAAAACAACCATATTCTAAACCATAAAACACCAATTATGTTCACAAGTGGAGTTCAGAAAAGGGAAAGAAAATATGTACGGCCCGATGGAGAAGATGAAATAGTTCTAACGAATCTGAATGGATAATAAAAGGATAAAACAGAAAAGAGTTCAACATTCTCCCCAGATTCAGAATGCACCACATGTGATAGAAAATGGAGAAGCAACCAGTCTAACTGACAAGAAAAGTCATGTATTAAGGAAAAATAAGAAAATATTAAGTACCCACACACCCTAAAATCTAACATGAAAAATGAACAATGTGGCACTAAAGAAGAGATATGAAGGCTACTTGTGTTGCATTTATACCTATTTTCATCCTTTTTCAATATACTGATTAGCTGTACTTTTGTTTTCTGCCTTTTTTTAATCTTTAAAAAAATACTATTTGCTATATGGGAAGGATAAAGAAAAGGAAAGGAATAAGTAGATACTGTTTACTATGTGCCAGGTACTATGCTAAGCCTTAGCTTTATAAATATTATCACATTTAATCCTCACAACAACCCTATTGAGAAAACCTGAGGTAAAGTTCAAGTAATTTGTGCAGGGTAACACAACTAGTAATGGTCTGCAGTCACATTTCAACTCAGCTTTTCAGAATTCCAGACCTCTATCTAATATATCACCTAACTATAAGATGGGTCTATGGTGCTGGGAGGAATACTAGAAAAAGCTATAAAGTTGTTTAAAATATGTAACTTTCAAAGCAAACATTCACTCTAGGTCTGGTCCCTCCCCCGCCCCCCTCCAGTGCGCATTGATAAGGCATAAGTAAAAACACCACAGTAGAAATGGATTTTACATAAATGACAAAATTAGCATAAAAAGCGGGCAGCTGGGTAGCTCAGTAGAGAGCCAGGCCTAGAGATGGGAGGTCCTGGATTCAAATCTGGCCTCAGATACTTCCCAGTTGTGAGACCCTGGGCAAGTCACTTGACCCCCATTGCCTAGTCCTTACCACTCTTCTGCCCTGGAACCAATACACAGTATTGATTCCAAGATGGAAGGTAAGAGTTAAAAAAAAAAAGTAGTATAAAAAATACATTAATTGCTTTCTTAGAAGAAAATTTAGTTGGAATATCATAAATTACATTTTGGTGACAATAATTGAACATACCTTTAAACTTGGGAAGGTGGTAAAAAAGTTGTCTAAATGCAAGGACTTCTAAAGCACAAGAGAGAGAGACAGAGAGAGAGAGAAAGGGAGAGAGAGAGAGAGAGAGAGACAGACAGACAGACAGACAGACAGACAGAGTGAGAAACTAGAGCTGTGTGAGACAGAAATGAAAATAAATCATCAAAAAAATTTATTAATAAAAAAATTTTTAAAGGAGAAAGGGAGAATAATCAGTGTGATGAGATCATGGAGGGTGGAGGGTCTTGAAAGCCAATTGAAAGAGTTTGAACTTAAAATTGTAGAACGGAGGCAGCTGGGTGGCTCAGTGGGCGGTCCTGGGTTCAAATATGATTTCAGATACTTGACCCCCAATTGCCTAACCCAGGGGTCCCCAAACTGCAGCCCCCTGAGGCCATTTATCTGGCCCCCACAGCACTTCCCAAAGGGGCACCTCTTTCATTGGTGGTGAGAGAAGCACTGTATGGGGTGTCCCTCAAATACAGTACTACTTCCGGGGTCATAATACTCTGTGTGTGGCCTTAGAATGAGGCATGCAAAGGATTATGTGGCTGCACAATACTCAGCATGGTGAGCGGTGATCTGGGGGAGGGGATTCCGCACTGTGTTCACTGCTGCCCGGTTAGGGTTGGGGTTAGGTTTAGGTTTTTAGAGTCCGGCGCTCCAATGGTCTGAGGGACAGTTAACTGGTCCCCTGTGTAAAAAGTTTGGGGACCCCTGCCCTAGCCCTTACCACTCTACTGCCTTAGAACCAATACACAGTATTGATTCCGTCTTTATCAATTATATGACTCTATTACTGTGTTAATAATTAAACACATTAACACAATATAAATGTTAAGAGGATAAAATAAAGATGAAATGACATTGATTTGATATTAAATAAGAAACTGCTAAGGTTTTTGTAGGAAAGTGACTCATTCAGACCTGTGCTTTCAGAAATCCCCATTAACAGCTATGTGGAGGATAGCTTAGAGAAGAGATGGGCTTGAGGTAGGGATCCATTGAGGAAGCTACTGCACTGAAGTCAATGTAAGAGGTAAATAAGAGCCTAAGCTAGGATGGTGGATGTGTTAGTAGAAAGAAGAGAACAGATGTGAGTGAATTCAAGGTAGAACCAAGAAGATCTTTGGTCAGGATATGTGTGATGAAGGAATGTGAGGAATCAAAGATGACACCAAAGTTCTACTGAAGTGATGGCGAAGCACTGGGTTTTAAGGAAAGAAGAGAATATAATGAAACAGATACAATAAATCTGTGCCTGGTACCCTGTGTCACTGTCTCCCATGCAAAATGGAAAAAGGAAAAAATAAAGCTCTTGCTAATAGGTCATTGCCACTGAGGGAAGACATCAAAGGAAGATATCTGCCACAGTCACATGATCTGGATAGCAGGGGATAGGAAACAATGTTCCCAATGGAATATTCACTGCTGCCTCTCTAAGTTCCATTATCCTAAGGAAACTTTACTCTGGCTCACAAAGGATATTGCTAGGAGCCTACAGTAGGCTGGGGATCAGGCCACAAGCCCAGATTGACTATTGGGTGAGTACTAAAGAGGGAAATTAACATGTCAAAAGCAATTGGTATTTTTCCAAAAGTATATGAGGCATGGGTAGTTTCAGTAAAAATTTGATGATGAAAAAAGGCCAGAGCAACAGAAATGCTTCTGATCTGCATTTCTTCATATAGCAGGTCTGCATTGAAATGCTTCTATTCTAATTCATCTTTAAAAGCCCTGTGAATGTGAAACTACAAGTGTACTTCCTGCAAAAAGGTTGAAGTGAATTACTGAGTGATAGGATTTGTGTCATTAGTACCAGCTATAGTTGTAATGCTCCAACTCCACCCTTAAGACTCTTTGCAGCATGAATATCTGAACTCAGACTCATTTAGGCATAAAGAAGAAATGATCACATCAAAAAATGATCAAACAAAAAATACTTCTTAAGAGCCTGAGTGCCAGTCTCTTTCTGAATGAGAAATGAGATCTCCTAATTTTCTAAGGAGGGAACACCTAAACATTCAAAAAGGTTACTGTAGCTTGAGAAAAAAAAAACACAAACCCAACAGTACATTTCTAGGAACAAATGATGAGTTGAAAAGTTATTTTCAAAAATTAGAATAATTATATTACACTGACTCAAATATGCCATTTTAGAAATCATGTTTTATAAACAAAGGGAATTGATTAATGAATTTTTTCACACCTGACAAGATAAAATCAGCTGAACAAATGATTTAATTAAGCTCTCAAATTGGGCTCCCAAAATAAGTATCTGTACCAAAAGATGAAACTGGAAAAGTCATTCTGTGTTTTAACTAATACCCTATAAGCAAGACTGGATTGAAGAAGGAAACCTGATAATTTTGATCCAATACATGAATCCTTAAACCAAAGAGAGAACTTCTGTTTTATCAAAACATAAGAAGTTAGATGTTAAAATATAAATGGTACTTCATACTTTTCCACCAGTATCTCAAGCTTACTAGTCTCCTTGCTGTGAATGAATCAGAATATGCAAATTGTAAGGTTTAAAACTAGCCAAAAAATGTCTTCTTTTTTCCTCAAGAAATTGCAATTTAACTGTACCCAAATCTCATGCAGAAGGAAGATTTAAGGTGAAACTAAAATACTAGATGTGAAATTAAAGAAAAAGGGACAAATCAAAGAGAGAAGGTTAGAAATTAAGCATTAGTCCAGAGAACTGCGACTGTAGGGGTCACCAAAAAAAATTGAACAATCCTAACTGCTTAGCTCCTTCACATTACTGTGCTGGGCATTCCATATTTTGTTTACTTTTAAAAGAAAAGTAATGAAGCAAAAGAGTGCATTTTAAAACATATATATACAAGTATGATAAATTTTATCTTTATATTTATTATACCTTAGCACCATCCTCTAAGACTGAGGGTTTTTTTTTCAATTAAATTTATTTAATTGAGTATTTTTCCATGGTTACACAATTCATATTCTTTCTCTCCCCTCCTCCCACCGCCTCAAACAGTCAATGAGCAAGCCCACTAGGTTTTACATGTGTAAGACTTGAGTTGTTTTAAGCAGTGTGTTCAGTGAAATTTACCAATCCTGGAAAATGTTATTATTCATCTATCACAGCTGTTTTAATGAGTTACGTATTTTTATCACTTTATACATAATTATACTTCATTGAAATGAAATCCATAAAGTAAGGAATACTGCAAAAATATAGTGTTTTAGTTTTCTAAAATAAACTGTGCTAACATGTCAAAGATATTGCCCAAACCATAATTATACAGATGTTTAAAGCTGGATCAGAATAGAATTAATTCCATTTAAAATCCGAGTATTATTGGGAAACCCTAGGGCTTGAGTTTCAGTAACAATATTACTCACTGGTGGTTAGACTGAACTAGCCACACAACATGTAATGGGACTTGTAAAAAGCTTTTATATCACAAAATTTTAAAAATCCGGATGCTTACACTTCCACAAAATGAAAGAAATTAATTTCCTAAGAAAACAAGTCCCTACCATACTACTGGGGATTTCCTGGGATCACCCTGACAAAGAACATAGCAGTAAATGATATTAAAAATCTAAATTAAAAATCAAACACCAGTATTTACGCAAATAAGATACTGAGGCTCTTTCTGAGAAATCTTTTATCTTTTCTACATCCAACAACAAAAGAGCATATAGAAACCAAATTCTGATTAGCAATACTTGTGCCATTGTATTCCTAGAAAATGTTCTATATTTACAATAGCAAGATTCTCTTGATAAGAAAAAAAGGTTTTTACTTCAGGTTCTGTATCTGTTTCAGAAGAAATTTTCTTTAATAGTCAAGAATTCTATTCACATCCAGAGAAAGAACTGTGGGAGCAGTAACGCAGAAGAAAAACACATAAGCGATCATGTGGTTCAATGGGTACTGGGGATTTTGACTTAAAATGATTATTCTATTGCAAATATCAATAATATTGAAATGGGTTTTGAACAATCATACATGTAAAACCCAGTGGAATTGCTCTTCAGCTCAGGGAAAGGAGAGAGATAGAACATGAATCATGTAACCATGGAAAAACATTCTAAAAAAGAAAAAAATTAAAAAGAATTCAAGTGAAACATTTGTTCAATACACAACAAGGCTAAATGCAGGTAATTTAGTCACTTTATTTCAATTTGGAGAGAGTTCCAAGCTTCAGATTAACCTGAAATAATGGTATCCAAGCTAACATCTTCAAAAGGGAAAACTGAGGAAGCCATTGTATATAAACACTTTTTACCACAGTTGAATCAAAATTTATTTATTTATTCGTTTGTTTATTTTGAGCCTGTACAGCTCACTCTCAACCTAAGGGTTCATATTACCATACCAGAGAAAAAGAGAAAAAGTCAGTAAATTTACCCGAGTACTTCTAATTTTTATGTAAAAAGGATACATATTTTAAAATTTTTTGAAATTTGGTTTGCAATCTAAATGGATTTAGAACATACATCTCAGTCTCAAACAAAATCTGCCATTTTTCCATGCCTTACAAGGCATCACTGCATTGATCAAAACCAGTACACTACACTGTTAAAATTGTCATGCAAATGTGAAGACCCATAAAATATGGCTAATATGGATATCAAACAGATGGAAAACAGAGAAAGCTAAGAATGTATATCCCAAAAACCACACAAAAAAATTTTAGACCATTCTGCGAAGCCTCCAAAAAAAATTTTTTTTTAATTTCTAATATGTTCGTTTCCAATTATCTCTCACCTCTACTCAAGGACTTAGCCCTTATGTTACAAGGGTTCCCCATTCACCTACCTACGTATTCTGACCCCTTATTTAAATAAGAGTTCAGCAAAAGCATCCCAAAATTCACAGGACCTCAAAATATTTACACTATTCCATACTCACAATATCTCCACACAAAGAAAAAATGTTTTTCTCAACACTTCATCAGTTGAGGTGTTCACAAAATCCAAATACTGTTGCTAGAGATATTATTCACCCATCAAATGATTGTCTAACAAAAATTAGAAGGTACCCTTATCCTTCACTCTCTTTGTTATAAATAATATTATTAAAACTTAGAAAAAGTCAATCTCAGCATTTCTCTGGCAAGAAGATTAAATACTAAAGCAAATTAACAAAAGTTTCTTGAAAACATTAAGGAATAAAAACTAATATTGCTATGCAGAAAAAATAAAATCCTACATTCTGAAAATCAGAAAGGTTTAAACATTGACAACATAATGGGATCTAAGAGTGGTCTTTAGAGTTGCTGAAAATTTGACCCTTCTTTTTCCATAAAGATTTCAACTCTATAGCAATAGAACTCTCTTAATATATGGCAAAGCTCTATATTAATACAGTAATTTTAAACATCTTCATAGCTTTGCTGTCACAGAACAACCTATAAAAAGAAAAACTTTAGTCCTTACAGTCCGTACAAACTCCTGATATTAAAGCACATGCTTTCAAGAAGCACATGCAAAGACCAAAATCAAGATTTTTAAAGGGGAAAGAGGGGACATATTCAGTTAATTAAAAGCTGATTAACTACTCTAAGAAAAAAAAAAAGATGGACGAACTGCTATCCTCATATTTAAAAAATCATTTACGGTAGGCTTCATCTTAACAGCAAAAATAAATCTTCAAATTGGCAGTGTTAGAAGGTTACATGTTCAAGACATTCAGGTAACTGATCAAAAATTCTTCTCTAGATACCTCGTCCTATTCCTCCTACCAACTCCACTGTGAAAAAGAAAAATAAGACAGAACAAGAGCATCAAACTGATAAATACTAACTAGAAGAAAATTTAGGAGAAGGGAGAGAACAGGAAAATAGGTATCTATACTGACTTTTGATATATTACGTTATGATTAACATTTCAAAAATTATTTTAATTTAATTTCCCTCAACCAACGTTTGGGATTTATAAATAGAGGTAACCTCAGTCTTTAACATTCAAAAAGGAAAGGATAATGGAAACTTGGAGATTTGGTCCCCAGAAATTCCCTATATTAAACTTTCTTTTAAGAAAATAACTGGGAATCACTTCTACCTTTGAAGGGGAAAAGGTCATTCTCACCAGCACTCTTTAATCATAACACAGCTGTACAAGATGGTTTCAAAGAAACAATGTACATATATAGCAAACAAAATGAAATCTATCTAAAATCCTTCAATATGGAACTGAAATTGGGGTAGCTGGGCAGCTCACTTGATTGAGAGTCGGGCCTATAGATGGGAGGCCCTGGGTTCAAATCTAAATTCAGACATTTCCTAGTTCTGTGATCCTGAGCAAGCCACTTAACCCCTGTTGCCTAGTCCTTACCACTCTTCTGCCTTAGAACATAGCACTGATTCTACGGTAAAAGGTAAGTAAGGGTTGGTATATATAAAAACTCAAATAACGAAAAAACATTTGTGAGCTTATCAATTGAGGAATTCCTAGCAACAATGTAAATGTACAGCTTATCGATTCCCTGTCTTTTCGTCCTATGAGGTTGCCCTTCATGTTCTCCCCAAAAATAAAATTCTACAAAAGATCATCAAACGTGGAAGTCGTCCTTGCTTTCTTCTAAAATACTGAGGTTACCAGTGGAGCACTCTGGTGAATCCACATTTCATCCCTCATTCTCACTAGGTTAACTAGCCCACACTCTCCTTCTGAAATAAAATTCTTTTATGGCATCATTCACTCTTTCAGAATTTCTCATTAAGTTATAAGTTTGAATCTGCTAACATGCATTATTCATTTTTCCACTACCCAGGTATAATATTCATATTTGATTTTACATTGGTAGTGATATTCCATGTCTCATTGCCATACAGAAACTGAAGTACATGCAAAATATTTCCACTGAAAAGATGAGATTTTGCCATTAAGTGAAGCCTGGGATGAGAAAAATTGCTCTGAAATACATCTGGATACAATCCAGACCACTTAATAGAATTTGGCATAAACTCAGAAAAAGAGGCAGATATTGAGACAGACAAGACAGTTGGAAAAGTGCTTTCGAATACTAATTTGGGTTTATGTTGAAATCTAGGCAACTGACATCTTAAATCCATTTGGTACTATTCTTCAACTTCTTATACTGGAATTATACATCTCCAAAAAGATCTGCAGTATCTTGTGGCACAAAACACCTATATTAACATTCCACTTTAAAAAAAATAGGAAAATTTGGAGGACCTTTCTATTTACATTAATAATGCCTTCTGGACCTGGAATCTGTTGGATTTCCCTCAGAGTGTTGAATATTTTGGGATGAAAATGTCCTCTCGTTAATACCTCACCAATTGGCTAACTTCAGTCGCTAATTAGCATTACTGTATATAATCTTCAAAGGAAACAAATGATCTTGATATATGGATGGGGAATACTTATGGTAGAGCCTGTAAGGTCATGCTTTGTTCTGCTAATAAAAATGGAGTTTTGCAATCCATAAACAGAAATGCAATAGAATCTTATATTTTCTATAATCCACCATTAATTGGCAAAAATGTGGTCCAGTGAATATCATTTTTGAAAGCCTACTTGTTCCCTCATATCATTTTTGCCCACAAATCAGAGATGACCCATCAAAGTTTTGAATTTGTGAGAGGGAATGAGTTCTTAATGTTTCTTCAATAACCCTTTGATTTTTAAGTAAGACTGAGATTTTCCACATACTGGTGTGCTCTCCTCCTTTAAGATACCTTAAGAAGCAGTCCCTCACTGTTCCCAGGTGTATCAAGAGCATGGACTTTGTTTTTATGAATTTAATCTAATCCCACTCCTTTTACTCTCTTTGATCTCTTTAGGGCAACTTCTACTTCAGTCATCAGAGGCTGTGATCCTATGTTCCAAATGCAGTGATTCCACTATAATTGATGGAGAAAATTCTATAATAACATTTGCAAACATTCCCCTAATTAATTCTATAAAGGATTCTTCATCCCTGAATGTCCTTAGAATGACTTGCTTAGTTGAATATCTTGCCAAGATTTCTTTAGTGCATTTTTACCTTCCTTTGTTTTTTTTCCCTGAAACCCTATTACTTATAATCATCTAGCAATATTTTACACTTACATTTTACCTCAATATTAAAGCATCTTTTTTACTATTTGGAAGTTCATCTACTGAATAAGACACAATCTTTGAATCTTCTGGTCTTGTAACAATATATATTCACTGGTGTAATTTCTGAATAAAATTAAAATGTTTAAAAGTTGATGTTATTTCCATTTTCCATTCTATTTTATTATCAAAGGTTTTTGTAAATAATATAAGATCAAATTAAATTCAATGAAAAAAAGTATTTATTAAAAGACTATTATGTACTGGGTATTAGACTAAGAATTCGATGGAAATCAGTGCCACTAACTCTTTTCTTTGTCTCCCCCAAAAGGATCATCTACAAGGCAACCATCCATTTAGATGCAATTTCCTTCCCTCCCATAGTTTTATAAATACCAATGGTTCTTAACCTTAGTTTCAAGAAGTAGATTTTTAAAAAATATTTTGGTAATGAGATGTTAGTTTCCTTTGCAATCCTATAGTTTCAGTTTTATACATTTAAAAATGTTATTCTGAGAAAGGCTCAGAAGAAAGGATAAAAGTGAATTTATTTAAAGAAAACATGCCAATACAGATAAAATTCAATTCCTTTGGTGAAGTCCATTCAGTGGTCACTGGAAGGGAATCACAAACCTTCAAAGTACCAACACTCAAATGAAACTTTCTCCGACTTTAAGTACTGTGTGACTCCTGGCACCTTCTGCCTGTTTTACAACATTTTTTGCCATTTCATGAAGGAACAAAAAGGGGTTCACGGAGAATAGAGGGCACCTTTTGCCTGTTCTATATTCTATTTTTTTATTGTTCTACTCTTAATCCAACTGTTGCCATGAATTGAGTTGTAGGCAAACAGTGCTGGGCCTTAATTCAAATATGAACTCAAGACCATGTACAAGCTTTGTGAACATGAGCAAGTCATTTAAACTTGTTTCCTTTACTTTACTGACCTGTAAAATGAACTGGAAAAGGAAATGGCAAACCATTCCAGTATCTTTGCCAAGAAAACACCATTAAGATCAGGAAGAGTCAGAATTAAAATAACGAAACAATGATGACATATTTCTTGAGCCATTCATAACCAGTAGGACATCATAATGTTCTCTTCATCCTCCACGATTTTCACATTTTCTGTCCCCCATTAGATTATGAGTTCAGGTCAATGATTATCTTAACCCTTTTTTTTTGAAGGGGGGGGGGGGGGGTCGCAGCGCACAAGCATTCATGTGTCAGTTTTTGTTCTAAGCAATTAATGAAATTTTTCTCCGCGACAGAGTAGGTAAATCACATAGAAACTAGAGCAGCATCTATAGTTCCTATTGCCTCAGCATAATCAAGGTACATGACAAGGCAAAGCTATAATGCTTACAAAACAGAAAGCAATCCAAATTTTGCAACTTATTTTTTTGGTATATTTTATATTTTCAACTAAGATACTAGATTACTCTATTATTTGGGGGATGGGGTGGCAGAATTTGGTTTGAAATCTGACTCTCAGTAGAAGTTTTTTGGCTAAAGGCAAGTGACTTAATCCCTATGAACTTGAATCTTCATCAATAAAATGGGGTTGATAATATCTGTAGTACCTATATTTATAGATCTGTGATGATCAGATTAAATAATAAATTTAAATTAGTTGGAAACCTTATAAGTTTAATTAAGAACAAATCATTTATCCTGAACCTTCAGTTAGGCATGGAGGTGACTATTAACAAATACAATTCTGAAGAAATAGATCTGCCTCCTACTACTGCTAAAATTACCTTGTATTTATTTTGTATATATTTTAATTGAAAAAAATATATTTTATGAAAACATGAAAACCTTAACTGATTACACATTCACTGAAATGTTTATTTTATACTTTTTTTTAATGTTTTAAATTCTGAACTTAAAACACAAGAATATTTAAATAGACACAGGCACAACACCCAAAAAAGCATTCTTTGAGACTAGCTATACCTTATTATGTACACATTATAAAAATAAAGTAAATATTTTTTTAAGCCTTTACATTCCATCTTAGAATCAATACTGTGTATTGGTTCTAAGGTAGAAGAGTGGTATGGGCTAGGCAATGGAGGTGGTGACTTGCCCAGGGTCACATGGCTAGGAAATGTCAAGAGGCCAGGTTTGAAACCCAGGACCTCCCACCTCTAGGCCTGGATCTCAATCCACTGAGCCATCCACTGCCCCAATAATGAATTTTGCAGGTTACTTTCTTCCCTTTTCGTTTAATTAACTTGTATGTCTGTAGTTCCTCCTGAACTCCACTTTATATGTGCAATTTTTAAATGTTTCATGGTCCTCTTATTTTTGGCAATATGATTCTACTTGCTCATCTACTTACTTAACTCAATCAATTGACACTGTCCAGGATTTTTTTTAATGGTTTAATATCATTGTATTATATTTATGAATAACAATTTTTCGGCCATTATTCAATTGACTAGGTCATGTAAGTCACTCACTTTCAAGTACAAAAGAACTTTCAAGTTATTTTACCTTTTAATCCTACCCAGAAAAATCTGAAAATTTTGCTTTGCTTATAACTATTCTCTCTCTAACATTAATTAGCTCCTTTGCTACCCTTCTTGACCCTCCTCCGATTTCTCCATCTTATTTTCCTATTGAGTTTGATGCAAAAAAGAAAACAAACTTTGTGTTTATGTACAAGCCTCATTTCTGTTTCAAAAAAGAATATGATTTGTATGACATCGACTTCCCCCATACCTTCTTCTGCATTTGCATGCTTTTTTTCTCAAGCACTGCAATTAAGAAAAAGCCAAATTCTGTCAACTTCTTCCTCCATTCTATATTAATGTAATTCCTAAGTACTCCTTCTGCCATCCCGTATGTTTTCCCTTCTTAGAATTCTTAGAAAAGAACCAATGAACCCGAGGAAATTCATTTTTCTTAATGTCCTCAATACTCTGAGGATACTAGAGTTCTAAAAGGATATTTGGTTGTTCTCCTTTTATTAGAATGTCAGCACTATATCATCCTACAGTTCCTTCCAAAGTCCTATTAAGAAGTAGTCTTATCTCAGAAATATTTGAAATTTCTGTTTCAATAAAGGCCGGTGCTCCCTGTGGGATTATAGTTGGGTTTCCAGGGTAGATTATACCTGATTGTTAGCCTAAATCGATTGTCTTTACAAATAATGTGTTCCATGTCTGCTTCTCCTGTAGCTGCTAGGAATTATGTGACTCCAACAGGATCCTTTCAAATTTTAACTCCTTTTTTCCTGGAGGTTTCAAGTACAAGCCCTGGATTCTGACTATGACACTCCTAGGGCATTTTATTTCAGGATTTCATCCAATAGGTGATCCATGAATTCTACATTCACTTTATTTTCTAGGCCTAATAAATCTAGGCATTTGTCATCTATCAGTTCATAAATAGTATCTAAACGTTTTTTAAATAATGACTTTTAACAATGAGCTTGATGATTGCTAACCTAACTCTCCTTGATCTGTTTAGGACAGGTTCCCCCCCCCTCCCCATCACATACCTCTTAGCTTCTTCAATTATTTCACTCTATTGTTCTAACAATTATCACTCACAGAGTCACTAATCTCTATTTTGTATATTTTGATATTCAAGAAGTACATTTCAAAAAAAATCTGCTACTTTCTCCTATATTCTATTTATTCTCCTAGCAATTCTTTTCTCCTAGGTTTTTATATGATTGTTTTAATCTCTTGCATTCTCTTGTCTTCAAATAATCCCCAGAGTATGTTTTCTTAAAGCATTTTTTTTCTCTTGAATCTAAACTTGTAGTAGTTAATTGTTTCATAAAAATCTCTAAATTTCCAATCATTTCTTGAATGGGAGGGCTTTCTACATTTGTTGTGGTCACTACTGTTTTTAAATTTCTTTATCTTTCCAGCTTTAGTTACTAAAATGGGGGTGTATACCAGGACTAGGCACCACCCTCTTCTCTGCTTTGGGGTGGGAGAGGGGAAGACAAAGGAGAATTACCATCTCCCTAACCACCTAACACTTTCAATGACCTCTGTCTCCCAGGATAAAATCCCTAGATCTTTGAAGTTGATAGCACAGTATCTTCACGCCTGCTTTAGTGCCTTAGGAGAGACTGTTGTGGGCATCATGGTTTCTGGATACCTCCACACATAGAATTTTCTAAGTAGCATGTGTCTCAGACTAAATTCTGGATTGGGGGAACAATGGGCTCATGCTATTTTTTGCAGTGCCATTAACTTTCCTATTTCCCGAAATATTCTGATTTAATCAATTCTTAAGTGGAAAAAAGTCAGTTACTATAGTTATTCATTAGGTTTCTGTGTTATTAGTTGGGCTGGTGCAAATTTCAAAGTTTAGTTGATCAAGGAGAAGATAAGAGTCAGCTTCCCAAGCAAACATGTATACATTATAGCAAGAAGCCACCCCCTTTCTTCTATATTTCATGAATAATTTTATGAATGTGCTACTACTACCAAAAGAATGCAAGCTCCGAAAAAGGAAAGGGAAAGCGAAAGGGAAGGGATAGGGCATGTTATTCTTTTTTTTTAAATCTTTATCTCCTGTCATACAATTAATATGTTGTACTGGTTCCAAGGAAGAACAATGCAGCATCGGTGAAGGTTTCCAAGTTTGTGTGCCCAAACTGCAATTTCAAGCTGCCTGTGAGCCCCTTACCAAGATATCAGAGGAAGGAATTACTCTCTTTGGGCTACTGGCCAGAACAGTGGGTCATGTAAAAAATGTCCTTGGGTGCTGGAAAAAGGGGGATGGAGCAACTCCCCAGAGCCAGCTCAGCATGAATGACAATACTTTACCAAATCTAGCCTAGGTAATTGGGGCTAAGTGACTTACCCAGAGTCATACTGTTAGGACATGTCTTTTCAGATAAGGAAACAGAATGGAGGCTGAATGACTTGCTCACAATCACAATTGAGCCATAGCAATTCTGACTCCAAAATCTACTGCTGTTTCCACTGATCTGTATGTACAGTTGAAATGGGGGAAAAGCAAGACTGGCATAAAAAGGAATATTTTTGCCTGCATTCCTACAATCTGACCTCATCAGAAATAATGACAATTGGACCCTTAGTACTTCACAGTATTCAATCAAATTTGAGAAGATGTGGCAACAGCCCTTAAGTTCAGGATAGTCAAGGAGTGGCTCTAATAAATACAAAAAGGCATGATAAGGTGATAATTTCAAAGGCATTCAAGGATAACATTACAAAGCCTAGAAAATTTCAAAATACTGGGGCTTGGATGTATCACAGAAAATAGAGTACCCTACACCACAGGCTTTGGGAAAAAATGAAAAAACGTCAACAACTATCAGTCCCTTTGGTTACTTCTCAATCTCAATAAAATCTTTATTCAATTACATATGTATTTCTGTGGCCTATGTAGACATCCAGGGTAACTCAATTAAATTTCTCTGAAGATTTTATATCAGACCACATCTTGTCTCGGAATTAAATGAAAGATATAGAGAATATAAGAGTCCTCTGTGTATGTTTTATTTATTCATAAAACAGCATTTAATTTGGTAAAGCAAAATACAGTTCCAAAGGTTCTCTTCATATAAACTGTATATTTTTTTTAAATATTTTTAACATATTCTCATGAACAAAATTTCTGTACAATTATCTTCACATATTAAAATCAATATACATTTACAAAACTGTCACTCCACTGATCAATAAACTCCAAATGGCCATTTATTATTGCTGGTTTCAAATGCAATCTCCTCTGTTTGGCATACGAAGTTTGCTCCAACCTGCCAGCAACCTACTTTTCCAAGCTTCTAATATGTTACTTCCGTCTGGTTACAGACCAGAAAAACTAGCCTTCTTCATCTCTCAACCTTTTGGTTTCTTCCAATGCTAAATCACTTCCTGATTTCCCCTACCCTTCCCATGCTATTGCTATTGCCTCTACCACAAAATTGACTTTTATTTTTCTTATGTATGGATTTATATACATATATGTTGTTTCTCCTATAGCAGTAAGAGGGACCTGGAACATGTAATTTTTGTCTTTGAATCCCCTGAACCAATCACAGTAACAAGCAGTTTAATAAACACATAAATACTGGCTGAAAGATGCTTCAGAATCAAAAAAGAAGCATTCCACAGGGCTGGCAAGGTTTCTCCAGATATTCCTATGTGTGGATGGCATCAGATGATTATATGAAAACTCAATATAGCATAACACCTCCTCAGTAAGAGCTATGGTCAGTCAAGAAACCTCAGCTGGGCCATTTCCATTGGGGAAAAAGGTGCATTAATAACTAAAGGTCTGTAGTCTAAATTATTACAGGCCAATTTAACTAAAGGTAAGCCATGCATGTATGTGTACATATGTAGACAACACCTACTGGAGAGGAAGAGAGGTGTCCTAATTGAGACCAAGCACATCCCACAAAGCCGCCATCAGGGACTGAGAAGCAAACAGGAAGAAATTGAGCCATGCTGTATACAGAACTTTCACTGATCACAAGACACTAAAGAACAGACTTGAGCATAAAAAGCAGCACACACACACACACACACAAAAAAAAATCATAAAGGAAAGGTCTGATCCTAAAGTTAGCAGTAATAGATAACCAATACAGTCAGAGTGCTTCCAGAGATATCCACAACTTATTAAAATAACAAGAGTACCTCAAGGTCATTAATTCCTCTTTGGAAAAAGTACTAGAAGATATAAATAAGAATCACACAAGACAAGAAAGCTCAGATAAAAGTTACCAATATTCCCTTATACTGATATATTTTTTATTTTATATGAATATAAAATATATTTATATTTATACATTGTAATATGTATGTCTTTATAGTCATATAAGGCTTTCAGGTTTATGAATACATAAGAAATAATGTTGACCAGAAAGCTCATTTTTAAATTATATTCATAAACATAAATATGGCAAACACTACTAGTGATAATCTTTGACAAATAATATCATTCAAGAATAGCAATGTAGGGGCAACTGGGTAGCTCAGTAGATTGAGAGCCAGGCCTAGAGATGGGAGATCCTGGGTTCAAATTTAGCCTCAGACATTTCCCAGCTGTGTGACCCTGGGCAAGTCACTTCACCCCCATTATCTAGCCCTTACCATTCTTCTGCCTTGGAACAGATACACAGTATTTATTCTACACAGTACTGATTCTAAGATGGAAGGTAAGGGTTTTTAAAAAGAATAACAAGATGCCATACATAAGAAACAAGGTGATTACCTGTAATAAACATATTTTACATACATATGCACACAGATATATAATCACAAAATTTTAGAACCAGATATAATCTTCTCCAAAGCCTCAAGGTAGATGGTTTTTTCTATGATAATGTAATACTCCTCCTAGTTCTCACTTGTACAGATATCTATTTTGCTTGTCTCAAGTCAGAGCAAAACCCTTTTAATATTTTATTATGAAATTTAAAATCAAGAATCTAACTTTAAAGAGCTGGTGTATCAAACTTCATATAGTGACCATTTTCCAATAAGTATAAAAGGAAAGAAAATACCTTCTATCCCAGGTGGTTTTCATTCTCTAGACACACCTATCCTTCAACTAGCCAATCTATCATGGCTATAGTATAAGTCAAACAACTTTTCAAAAAAGCTTTCCTAAGTCCAGGGGTCCTGGAAATTCACAGGAAGAAGACAATAGGGCAAAGTCCACAATAAAATTACTTTTTGCTATCCTAGAAGTTTATTGCCCTCTACTTGATTATAACTTCATACAAGGCTGACCTTAAACATAAGAGGCTCCCAGATCTCAAAAATTCAGCCTCACTGCTGCATACTGCTATTATAATTCTGTTGGCTGTGGAAGGATGTTATTCAAGGACAATATAGATATAAAGATATAGATATGCATTAACTATAGCAGTTCTTAAAGGGAAATTAATACCAGTGTTATTAAAAAAGAAAAAGTATGGAGATGCAGGATCAGGCTAAGGATGGAAATGGAGATGAAGATATACACTAGGATAAGCTTGGAGATAGACAGGGATAGGGGTCTGTGATTTATTATCACAGAGAATTCTTAAGGAAGGAAACCACTTCAAAAAGACTAGTGATTCAAGCTTTCTCTAAAAATGAATTCATGGGGCAACAGAACCAGATTAAAATGTGAGAAATGTTTAACAAAATAAACAAAAGTACAATAAAATATAGCTAATGTTAGTAAGTGATTTCCTAAGACAATATGAAAACCATTGAGATTCAAGTATGGTTGAGTGACCCTCACTTCTACTTGAGTTTGTTTGACGTCAATGGCCTAACATTGAGATGTTATGTGACTTTTCCAGAGTCACAGTCATGTGTCAAAGACTTGTATTAAATCACAAAGTCCCTTAAAATAACAACAAATACACACAAACTAATAATTTTTAAGAGGAGAAACATTTATATATATAAAATGTATGTAACCACAGGAATTCCACTCCCCACAAAATCCTAATGGTGAAACAGTGATAAAATTTTCCTTTCTTTACTTTTTTGTAAGTTAACTAGCAATAAAACAAAAATACCTGAGAAAAGATTTTTCTGGTACTAAAAATAATTTCCCAGACATTTATCCATCCAATAGGATAGGGAGGATAAGTATTTATCAATGTTAAAAGAGAGAATACTAAAGATAATGTCCATTCTAAAAGAAATAGTCACGCCTGACCTAAATATCACTCACCATTCTCATGTTGTTTGTTAACTCATAACCCAGCTTACTGTTTGTATCAGGTTTGTAAAAAGAACTTCATAAGACAACGATTACAACAGTCCTGCTAAGCACTGATCCATATCTAATGGAAACAGCTCCATCTCATCCTTCAGTCATAACTCAACAGATGAACTCAACAAAAAGAACAATCAAATAAACTTTGACCACAAAATGAATCTTTTCTAAAATCATATTTTCATTAACATCAAGTCTTGTTTTCCCCAGGGAATGTGTCTTCAGAATGAGAGATTATATAAAAAGATAATTAACATTAAACTATGTGAGGTAAACAAGAAAGAAAGCCAGAAGAGTTGAGCAACAAAGAAGGAAAGTGAGTGTTTTGTTTATGGAATGGGAAAAATAAAAAAAGTAAGGAAAGCTTAACTTTTATCCTTTTGAACCCAAACCTAAAACTCTGGGGAAATTCTGTAGTGCTACAGCTATCAGTGCCACCTTCTGTTCAATAAACTGAGAATGACCTATTTGATACCAAATATTTAAAAAAATAATGTACAAGCATCAGTGATGCCAATAGAGCTCTTGTGGCTATTTGACCTTGTAAACCTCAAAATTTCTTAGACTTGTGAATGTTGGAAATTTCACCATTGGAATGTGAACCCCATTGGCAAGGGAGGTTCCTCCTCCTCCCTTCTTAAGATTACTTTAGGACAGAAACCTTTTGCTGAACAATGGAAGGGGCTGCAGCATAGATCAAAATTTAATTATTCCAAACTCCACCCTACTCAGGGTAACAGGATTTAGGAAGGGCTGCAGCAAAGGATCAAGATTTAATTATTTCAGAATATGACCTTCAACAGACATGTGCAAAGCCACAGACCTCTGGGCGGTCCTGGGTTAAGGTAGAGACACCATTGGCACAGGGAAGACATGGACAGTGATTGGTAGATGTGAGAACTGAGGGGAGGGAACTTGGATGGTTTCCCTAAAGATAGCGGGGTCTGAGGAGAGAGGGGGTTGGTTGGAGAGGTGGTTGGTCTGAGAGGTGGTGCTCTGAGAAGCTTGCTCTGAAGGAAGCTGGAGGTGGAGGCCCCTGAGACTGTTTCTCCATTTTGGTCACGTGAGTGATAGGGACTGATCTCTTTTCTTTGCCTCAGCTATCTAAGGGCTTGGGCCTTTTGGCCCAGCCTAAACAGAAGGGGTATTTAAGCCCTATTCCCTTCTCTCCCCTTTCTCTCTCACTCTCTCTCTCTATCTCTAATACCTTTCTTCTTCCTGTTTGTAATTAAACTCCATAAAAGGTTTACTGCTGACTTGAGTTTTCATTTAGGAATTACTTAGCTGAATTCCTTGGCGACCTTAAATTAATATATATCAGTCTTTTAAAGTGATTTCCTTGTCACAACCTTTGTAGCTGGAAATTATTATCCTAAAGATATAGTAAAAAATATCATCTCTTCTTAAACTAATATTAGCTAAAAAACTTCAATGGTTACCCAGCTAAGTTTTAAAAGAGGAAAGAAACCCAACAGAACCCCTGCAAATGTAAATATATTAAAACAATAATGCCAAGAATTACTGAAAAAAATATTTAGAAGTCCCCATGGTTTTTGCTCCAGAAAACTAGACTGTTAAATCTTTTAACAAGATTTGTACTGGTCATGTGTTAGCAGTTTTAATCAACACAATGGGGACATTCTTCTACAAGCTTTGGTTTGACATTGCAAGATAAGACGGCACTATAGAACAAATGCTGAATTAAAGCAGGTATATATTTAAAATGCTCAAACTCAAGTTCCCTCAAAAAATTCCCCTAATTGTGTCAAGGAAAACATTAGCCTATAAAAAGCAAGGTATATGCTTATGCTTTAATAAATGGAGAGAAGGGGAAAATCAGGTGCAGCTCTGTTTATTAGAAGATTTAAGTAATTATTTAAAAGCTATAGTCTCTAATAACTATAAAATTCAAGCAACACTAGGGAAAATAAATCCCAAGAGCAACTGGCAGATACAGCCTAGAGGCTAATTTGTAACTATGGCATCAGGATAGAGTTGCATTTTCAACAGACATTCTTTGTTTCCAGCACACAAAGTTCTTGTGAACAGCTTTCACTGGAAAATTTCCATTTAGGTTACGAAGTTTATTTATTCAATTTCCCAAGGACCTATTATATATATATATATATATATATATATATATATAATATTCTTCTCAGTTTAATCCTGCAATTTGGAACTCTGCATTATGTCAATACAACACTTGATAGCCTAACCTAAACTCTTTTTATAAACCCTTACTTTCCATCTTAGAATCAATACTATATATTGGTTCTAAGGTAGAAGAGTGGTAAGGGCTAGGCAAGAGGGTTAAGTGACTTGCCCAGGGTCATACAACAAAGAAGTGTCTGATGTCAGATTTGAATTTAGGATCTCCCATCTCTGGGCCTAGTTCTCAATCCACTGAGCCACCCAGTTGCCCCCTTCTAAAATCTTATAAAATCAGAAGTATGATCATTTTTTGAAGAAAGATTATCATCTTTGACTTTCTGAGTAACAACTATTGAAACTAATTTGCATCCATACTAATAGCAACAACAGAAAGACTAAGAATAATTTTGGAAAATATTGTCTATTTAAAAAAGGCAAGTGAAAACATCACAAGAAAGGTAATTCATTCAACAACAGAAGAGAAACGATACAAGGGAACACAACAAGAGAGTCTACCATCTGATTCTTATCTTAGTCTACACACTTCAGATTTCCCCCACCCCATACACACACTTTTAAAAGAGTCAAATCACCATTCCCCCATCTCCCAATTCTGAAGCCTCCTAAACTCTTACAATACAAGAGAACAGGAATGAGAGAGGCACAAAATATTATACAATTCTGAATCCAATCCTAAGAGTTTTGCCTCTCCACAACTCTGCCAGATTAATGGATCAATGATAATTTAAAAGTGGATGAATTACTTTAGACAAGAAAGAATTTTGATATTTCTTTCCCTAAGAGCAATTCGTAATATGTTTTTGTTACTTCTAAATGAGAGACTGACTTTAAAACAGCTAATTGAAACAAGAATCCCTACTTTTTTGTTACTTCTCTGTCAAACAAGTCCAAAACATTGTAGACAGAACATGTATTTCACTGCTCTTTATGGTGACTTTAGTTTCTGGGGTTTTAAGAATACTCCAAAGAAATTTGAAAAATAAAGGTAATTCTTAAAAAGAACTTTTCAGTAACTACTACATATTGATGAGGTTACCAGAGTTGTAAAGTCAAGCATTTCAAAAACCAATCAAGCACATAATGAACCAGACTTATAGAACTAAAAGATATGCTATAAGAATTTTGCTCCCCAGGACTCTAAATCCCAACTTCCCATATTACTTTCTCACATTACGTACTAATATAGGGAAGGTGTAAGTTTTGTGTAGTTCCACCATTGCACTTTTTTCCCCCAGGGGAAAGGGCTTGAGGAGGTGAGGTGGGAACCAGGGAAGAAAATTTTACTCAGGTGGTTTTACTCAGGTTTTTTATACTTTTCTTTCTTCTACTCCAAGTGATTTCTAATAAATCTTATTAAATATAATACTTGTAGTTAGTGGATATTAATTTAAATCTAACAAAAAAAATCTATTTTAATTAAAGCAGAATATAGACAGGGCATTCATTGAGCCTAGAAACTTCAGATTGGAAAAGGAGACCAAGTATATATTTTCTTCCTAGCACAAAGCATAGTGCCTACCCACATACAAAGGTACTTAAAAGTTGACTGGTTGGTTCATAGATGGAGAGACCAAAGATTGGCAAATATCTAACATCCATTGCCAGAAAGATTTCAAAAGGATGTTTTGTCAAAGCCTGATTAAAGGCACTCAATTGAAGACATTAAGTTAAAATGGTTTTATACAAACACAACTACATAGCAAAAATTAGAAGGGAAGTTGGAGGGAAAATTTTTATACTTTCTCAGAGAGAGGTCATATCTAAAATATATGGAGAACTTTGTGAAATTTCTACAAATAGAAGTCATTTGTCAAAAGATATGAAAAGAGTTTTTGGATGAAGAAATCAAAGCTGCACATAAATATGTGGAAAATGTTCTAAATCATTACTGATTCTCTAATCAAATACAAATCAAAATTAACTGAGATATCATCTCATACCTATCAAATAGGCTAAAATGCTAAAAGGACAAAAATGAAATGTTGGAGAGCATGTGGAAAAATATGAGCACTAATAAACTATTGGTAGAACTGCAAACCAATCTAACCATTTTTGAGAACAATCTATAACTATACCCAAAGAGTAAAAAAAGTGTGAATATCTTTTGACCAGCAACACCACTGTTAGGTTTATTTCTTAAAACTGATCAGGGAAAAGGGGGAAAAAATGCATGTTCTAAAATATTTATAGTAGCTCTCTTTATGAATTTAAGAAAAAAAGAATTTAAAACCAAAGGGATACCCATCAATTGGGGAATGGCTAAAGTAGTTGTGGCAAATGGTTTTGATGGAATACTATGGTACCATAAGAAATGATGCACAGGTTAATTTTTTTTTTTAACAATGGTAAGACCTACACGAACTACTGAAGAGTAAAAGGAACAGTCAGTAACTATTATATAGCAGAGGCAAGATAACATTATATACACCAACAGAAATAAAGGTAAAAAATGACTTGGGAATGTCTACCTCTAGTGAAAGAACTGATAAATAGAAATAATCAAGACATAGCTTTATATTTACTTGCATATGTCCTTTTTGTCAAAGATGTCTTCTATAATAAG
This sequence comes from Monodelphis domestica, assembly GCF_027887165.1. NCBI lineage: Eukaryota > Metazoa > Chordata > Mammalia > Didelphimorphia > Didelphidae > Monodelphis > Monodelphis domestica. The sequence continues at coordinate 402,221,056 of NC_077230.1, read as the reverse complement.
GGAGGAGTTGCCTGGGTGTTTTAATGTAACACATAAATAAATTAAAATTTTAAAAAGAAAGCCCTGGCCAAATGACTTCAGGACAAGGTGCTATATAGGTTTAGAGCAATTTGGAACTCTGGTTGATTAAAGAATTCTGCAACTTCAGTGGTTTGGATGAAAAAACAAAAAACATAGACCTTTGGCTAAAGGAGATCTTAGAGGCCACCTAGTCCAGCCTACTAATTTATACCTTAAAAAACTGAGACCAAGAGAGATGAAGTGATTTGTCCAAAGTCTGAAAGCTATAACCATTCCAGAGATGACACCCTCTCCTAATTCTAGATCTCTTTCTACAAGACCTTCTATCTAATAGCACCAAAAGTTTCTTAAGTCATAGTTACAACTGCTGATCACGACAGAAATTGTCATGTCTCCACATACACAATATAGGAAATCATGATGAAAGTCTAAGCAATAGGACTTTGTGGTAAATATTTCCAATGTTAACATGAAAGCATCCTTGGCATTGTTCACTTTTTTCTGTTTTTCATGTCTAAATTTTACCTCCAAGAGGAAAAAAAAAAAACCTTTATTTCTCAATTGTTTATTAAGTAAAAAGCCTCCTAAATAGGTTACTTTGTAAACCTTTGGCACAGAAAATAATTACTCGCATTTCTACAGCGCTTAAGTGTTCACAAAGTGTTATCTTGACAGCACCCTGTGCAGTAATACAAGTAGCATAACTCATTTTACAGAATAAGCAACAAGTACAAAAAACTTAAAAGATCTGTCCAGTACACTATTAATGTACACTCTGAAATTACTTCAAAAATGTCTGAACTAGAAACACAAATTCATATGTTGTATCATCAACGGATTCCTCACAAAAAAAAAAAATCTATTATTAAATTGAATAATCTATTAGCAAACATTATCCTCTCTTAGAGATTAAATAAATGAATGAAAAGAAGGAACAAAATGTATATTCACCCAAACCTCTTTCCCAGAAGAAAGAAAGCTTTCTTTCAGGCTGTAAAATTCTTATCTCCTGCCTCCAGTCTAGACTCCATAAACTGAACCAGTAAGAGGAAGGAAAAATCTTTCCCTGGTTCCCTCTCTTTTACTTTGGCGCCAAAAAATGGATTGGAGGGTTGGGGTGGGGGTGTTGAAGGAGGGAAGAGATGGCATTTGATTTTGTTCTGTGTTGTTTGCCTCAGTTTTAGGTACCCAAATGCTGAGGTCAATTCAAGCAAATCTTGGAGACATATAACTGCAGAGGAAATAGTACAAGTCAGTCAACCTTTTAAGTCCTATGGATTTTGGACCTCAACTAGCCTCTGGGAACTGAGCTGAACTATCAACATAATCTCCCTTCCTTTTCTTCCCACTCCCTAGACAGAGGTGGTGCAAGAAGTGGGAAAAGGTATAGGACTTTGCTACCTAAATGCTGGAGAGGAGTGTATTAGCATTTTTTTTACAATCTTATGGAGAAGTGGAAGGGGGAGGAGGGGAAGAGAGGGTTTCCTGGCTCTTTTTTTTTTTTAAACAATGACTATCCCTGACTAGTAATTTATTTAAGGATACATAGTATTTCTCCTATATCATCTAAACAATGTTAACATTTGAATTATATTATCTCAGAGAAATATAGCAAAACATGTTTTAGAATACCTATCACAACAACCTTAATTGTAACATCAGCATTATAAATTTTTAAATATTCAATTCATCATAAATTAACTGTTCTTGGGGAGAAGCTGGGACTTTGGGTTGGGGGCAATATCTTAAAGTCCCTCTCCAAGAAAGTTAAGCTATTTCTTGAGTTTTAACTGGCCCAGTGGGCTAAAGTCAATACTACTGGTAATAGATTTTTTTAACCCTTTCCTTCTATCTTAGAATATATACTAAGTATCGATTCCCAGGAAGAACAGTAAGAGTTAAACAACTGGGTTTAAAAGTGATTTCCCCAGGGTCAGACAGCTAGGAAGTGTCTGAGGCCAAATTTGGACCCAGGATCTACTGAATATCCTAGTGGCCTCTATTGGTGTTAGTTTCAGATCAGGACTTTACAAAATATGGATAACTATGGGAACTAAGAATCAGGAAAACTAGGCTCAGCAGAACCAATATGGTGTCTCATTGTTTATACTTGATGAAATGTTCTTCTTATAATGGGTGAGTTTTTTTAAAACTGTGAGATCTTTAAGTGTTTAATTCCAAAATTGAATCTAAACTACCATGGGGCATTCTTACAGACTGCTTTCTCTAAAAAGACATCACAAGTTTTGCTTTAAAGTAAATATAGAGTCTAAAAATTTATAGGTAATGGTGAATTCCAACATGCTCATTTAATATAGAAGGAATTTAAACCCAAGAGAGGGAAGGGGATTTGTTCAATTTTTAATTTTACCATGATACAAAGTAATAGAAAATAGGGCTCATGTCTCTAACCCACTTATATGATAAGTCATAGAAGAAATTGGAGAATAATGGAGCCCTGAAATAAAAAAGATGATAGGAACACCAATCATCAAATGACACTGGTAAAATATGAGACTAAAAATCTCACTTCAATTCTACCTTGGTTCAAATACAATGTCCATCTCAAATTCTTCACCTATTCTGTTTCCTTTTTTCATTTTTCTAATGAAAATCAGTCAAATTACATAAAATAATTAAGGTATTAAATTCAGATGGGGGGGGGGGGTTCAGGGAATATTTCAATGAAACTATTCAAAGAGTCGCTCCAAAAGGGAACAGTGCTCCAAGGCTTTTACCAGTTGGTAATATGATTTTTTTTTAATTTATCCCACAGCTCTGCTATTGTCTTATTACTCCAATATACCTTCACTAAAAATATTAGAACACTACATAATAGCAAAGCAACTATTTCATTTACTCCACAAGTCTTCACTATACAAGTTAAACAAATAGAAATGAAAGTAATCTTTGTCAGAAATAGGGACAAAATCAAAGACAATTTCCAGGTAATCCTCAATTTAATATTACTAATGGTAATGACTAACATGACAATGACAACTCACCAACAAAATCAAATACTCTTGGAAAATTCCAAATTGAATCTACTTGAGATTAGATTCAAGAGGCACACCCTAGCAAGCAATTCAAAGCTGATGATGAATGATGGTTCATTTTCTAGTTTAATGGAATATTTATCAGCACGCTATATATCAATGAATAATAATCCTGTCTAAGCAATGGAAATACACCATTTACCTCAATAGTAAAAGTGTATGAGGAATTCACAGCAAAATTAAAAGAATCCTTGATATCAGGATTGATATTGCTTCTCTTGAAGCAAATCAAAGTCCTACCTATCTTAGATTCAGATGGTGAAAAAAAATTCATCATTTCTTGGCCAAATTTGTGGTTATTAGACAACAATTATAGCCCACCGCAAATTCTATTCTAAAAGTTTTTACAGTTTGTTAGGCTCTTCCAGAATACAGGTTCTTCTGTTATGGCACTGAAGCAACCAGTAACTCAACTCTAAAGTGAGATATGGTAATAAACCTTTAGTGGAGGCTGAAACTAATCTATCTGTCCTGTTAATCCTCAATCTCTTTTGCTGGATCCTCATCCAGGTTACCTGACTATAGTAGGTCCTTTGCTCTTCTACCTCTATAATACTATACTTGGTGATCTCACCAGCTCCCAAAGATTTAATTATCATTTCTATATTAATGAATCTCAAGTCTACCTATCCTACCCTAAATTCTCTGTACCTACAATCTTGCATCTCCAACTGCTTTTCTAAAACCAGATGTCCAATAGAAATCTGAAAAACTAAACATGTCTAAAATAGAACTCATAGTTCTCCCTAAACCCTCCACCTCTTCTAACATAACATATTCTTATGGAAGGTACCATCATCTTCCCAGTTTAATATGCCACACCTCTGACCTAGGTGTCATCCAATATTCCACACACACTTATAAACCCTGTATCCAATCTTTTGCCAAAGCCTATCAATTTCAACTGTGCAAACTCTCAAAGCCCTTATAAACATAACCAATTCACTCCATATCTATCTACCAATCTTCTTATACTTTACTATCTTCAATGGATTGCTTAAACCAATGACATAGGATTGCTTTTACCAATTTACTTATTTTTATGGAATGAAAAATAAGATATTCTCTCTAATCTTAGGAAGTCCCCACCCACCCACCCACCAAAGCCAGGAATCCTTTCCTCCTCATCACTGTCTCCAGGTTTCATTCAAAACCCAATTAAAATCTCTCTAAGGAAGATCTTTCTTAATCCTTCTTGATTCTAGTGTCTCCCTTTTTTTCTAGTTTATTTTAATATATACCGTGTTTGCACAGATTTGGTAGTTGTTTCCTCTATCAGAATGTAAACTCTTGAAGGGCAAGGTGTCCTTTTTTGGTATACTCATGGATTTATCAGACAGTGTGAAACCTAGCAGAGGATTAATAAATACTTTTGGACTGATTAAATATTTTTAAAAGAAGAATGACAAGGCATAAATCTAAGCTTTTAAACATATATCTTTACCTACATTAGGGCTTCTATTGTTTAAAAATAAAATTCCAGTTCCACATTTCATTCATTATACATTTATATCTCTCTCTTAAAGGGATGAAAGAAAGCAAAGTGAAAAGCAAATGCTAAAGCTTCAAAATCCCTACAACAAAAGAATGAAACAGACTTTCCCCTCCCCCCAAGTTATTCTAAATTATATACTCATGTGCATCTTTTACCGATATTTCTACATGAAATTATGTGCACACAATAAAAAAATCAAGTATCAATCCCTTTATTTCTAATGAAACCTGAAAACTTCAAATAGAAGAACCACAGTAAAGGGGAACCCATAGAGCCTTCATACCAATAACTCTAAGGTAACAGACTATATATACTTATAAAGAATATGGTGAGGTTTTCTCATTGCAAGCTCAGTCTTCGTTCTAGTAACTTATAAAATTTGAAGACAGAAAAAGTAAGGAAGCATTTGTCTAATTAACCAACATTTTAATCTAACTCAATTCTACCTGCAAGGTTTTAAAATCAAATAATCCAACAAAAACAGTATTTTCCTTTGCAAATTTCACATTCCACACAGAACACATTTGAAAAAAGATATTATGTTATGATTATAAAATCAGGATTGAGGTCTGCTGACAAATGCCTCCATGTTATAATAGTTTAGATAAAATCATTTATGTCTATTCCCTCTCAGAGGAATTTCTAACTATCTCCATTTGGTATGCCAGTATGAGAAAAGCTACACATTTTTCTTCATAATAAAACAAAACCCCAATTTTTGCAGAACTGATGTTACCTCCATATTTATAACACAAGTTAATAGGCAGTATTCTGTATTTTTGCAGAATGGGAGCTTTTAGAAGCATGTGTTTTCAATCACTTATTCCTTAAGGATGTTTGAAATATCTTCAAGCATTTTCTGAGTACTTTGCCAGTTTCATCCTCCACTTGTACTGATTATCAGAGTTTGCTTATGTGGGAAAAGATAAAAAATGGAGAAAGGAAGAAAAGATGGGGCATGTGTATCTGTCCATCTGTCTGTTTGTCTATCTGTCTGTGCAGAACCAATTTCATGATTTTAGGATATTCAGAAATATTTTTCTTCAGCACTTGTACTTCAAAGTAAAACAAAGTGTGTCTCTGAAAACTGACCATTATGTACCAACAGAAAGAAGGCTTCTCACTACTTTTGACATTGTTTTCTATCTCTTAGAGGATAAGGAAGAGAGGGAGGAAGGATAAGGGAAATGAAAAACAGGTTTAGAAGTAAACTAAAGATATAAATAAAATCAAATGTCACATTTTCCCTATACTTATTATGGTGTATATATATATATATATATATATATATATATATATATATATATATATATATATATATATATAAAGGCAGTCAATTCAGTTATAGGAATCATTTAGTCCCAATATGATAAGTTTAAAAACAAGGTACCATGTAATACTATACATAATGCTACAATAAACCTACACACACGGGGGACTGGTTCCCAGAGTGATTTACAAAGGGCTAGTATGATCACAAGACTAATTCTTCAAGAGATGTGGGAAGCCATCAAGTCCATGCTGTCTGACATGATCACACGTGAGTTCCAGAGTTGCAAAGTGACTTTCTGAAAAAATAAGGTACCCATGGAACCCCCCTCTATGTGACTTCTCTCTCTAATGAAATTGTTATTATTATTGTTCCCTCCCCAATACAGGAGAAATAATATGAGAGCAAAGACTTATACAGTTAAAGACTTATACACACATACATCCCACTTTAATTCCCCCAAATTATTACCCTAAAAGATTATATTCACAGAAATAAAACCTAAAGATCATTAACCCTTACCCTCCTCCTTTCCCTCTCCAAAGTTACATTTACTCTCATTACAAGCCAAGCAAGCCAAGAACATCAATCCCCTTCAAGACACACTCCACTGAATTCTGTTTATGGATAGAAACCAGTTAACATTGCCAGGTGCTTTAAAGTAACAACAAAATAAAAATTAAAAAAAAAATGGAACTTGTAAATTGAGGAAAACCCCAAATCTGGTCTGTCTCAAATTACCTTCTAACCTCGTACCTAGCTATGAAATGTTTTGTTATCCATCTCCTAAGTAATTGTGATTGATTGTGAAAGCTGACCAAAAGTAACAATGATTCTCCTTAGGTCAGGGTGTAAAATGGAGATTTGAACCCTAGACTTCAATAACCAGAAGTCCTTGGTATTTCCCAGAATTCCCTTTAATCTCACCTGAGTCTCCACCTGGGTGAGATCACAATGAATATTTAACTGGCTCTCTGCCTCATTCTCTTCCGTTGCAATGTGATATAGTGGGTAATCTAAGAACGGGGGTTTTGAATGGGCTAATCAGCCCTAGGCATGTGGTTTTCTGATTTGTATTTTCTTTATTCCTTAATTTCTAATAATCTTTAATGAACCTCATAAAATATAATATTTCTATTACTAGAGACTAATTTAATTTTTACAAGGGAGAACTAACCTCTAGATCACCCTGTGTTTCATTGACTATCTCTTTAGGCTATGTGTCTGTTGTTACATACTATGGAAACATATGTAGAAAATTGATTGTGTGCCAAAGAAGTATGTAATCACCAGCCTATATAATAAATGAACCTTGTGCTATGGCAGAACACTGTGTGATGCCTATGCATGTGGGCCTGATCACACAGTGTCTCTCATCTCCATAATTTGACTGGATTGTCACATCTAGATGAAGCAAGCCCATACCTTCACAGAGACAGCTGGATATCTCTCAAAGAAGAAGCATCATGGAATGTGACACAGAATAAAGTCAACCTTATAATACTGACATTCAAAATAACCAACTTAAGAAATATAAATGAATATGGGGACGAAGAAAACAAGAGAGAATCAAGCATTTGTTATGTTCAGGGGCTTGATTTTGTATATATTGTTTCAATTGTAAAAGGAATAGGAATTTCTTCCTCTAAATCAGAATGCTTATTCATAGAAGAAGGAGCATTTATAGAACAGTCTTAATCATACATTCCTGTAGAACTTCTTAGTTTCAAAGTGTCCTCAGAGAGGAAACAAGAAACAAGCCATCAAGGTTGGGTGGGGACTATGATATGGCATCTATTAAGGGGATGGGGAATCACCCAACTGATCAGAAAAAGTGGTACCACAAATTCATAATGAGGGCCAGTGTCCACTACAACAAGGAGCCCTGAAAAAATATTCACTGTCTAAAACATAAGTTCTTCGATCCTAAATAGGAACTGTAAGGAATACTATAGAAACAAGGGCTAAAATAGTTAAAAAAAAAAAAAAAGGCAGATTTGGGCCTGGTCTTTGAGACAGAAGAATTTGAAGAAACTTGTGAGGAGGAAGAAGAAAAGGAAGGAGGAGAGATGAGGGAGGAAGGAGGAGGAAGAGAGAAAGGTGAACTATGGAACCAAAGCAAATGCTTAAGTAGTGCTTGGAATTAAAGATATCACTGCCCAAAGAAGTAAGTAAAAGAAAAAAATAAACATACCAGATAGAAGCTAATGTGAAAACATCTGCAATTTCAAAAGAAGAGAGTATCCTTTTTGACCTAGTCACCATAAGTAATTATTAAGGACAAATAGTGAAATTTCTCCTCAAGGAAAAAGAGGAACATAGATAAGGGAGGGAGGAGGATGGAGACTGTTTCACATGAATATGGCTAAATTTCCCTAATATATATAAAGAAAATCTTATCAACTTCTAAGTAAATGCCATTCTAGTCCTACTATCTAGGTAGACAGCCTGATAGGGAAATCAGTGGGGAAAAAAATTGAGATGAAAGATTCAGTGGAAATTTCTAACTTAAAACCAGCAAGAGATAGAAATATTAGCTGTGAAGAGGAATATCGATGCACTCCAAATTCAGAACCCTTTTCTGAATTTTCATGAATATGCTTTAGGAACATATTGTCTGGAAAAATATTTAAAACTTCTGAGTTAAGAAAAGCTGTCAAATCAACCTGAGAGGACTAAGGTTAAAAAAAAGAATATCAGAGAAACCAACAACAGATTTTAAGAACCAAAACTGTTTTATATATCAGAGGCCACTATACACTTAAGTTATTTTGAGGAACTGGAAATAGTTTTCACACTTGTTTAGGTAAAGATTATGTCAAAATGAGCTGATTTGATTGACTGATTAATTAGGAAGATGGAGGAGAAGGTACATGGGTTTATCAGATCCAAACAACATTGATATAATACCTAAAAACAAATTCTGTAGTGGCAGAACTCATAAAAGGACAGGGTGAAACAATTTTATAACCCAAGATAATTTAAAAGGTTGGCCCAAAAACCCTATCACACAGAGGTAAAAGTGGAGCAGAGATAAGCATGCCAGGGCAGATGCCACTTTGGTAGACCAACTCAGAACTTGGGAGGCTAAATCAATTGCAACAGCTTCCAGAGACCTCAGGCACAGATGGTTAAAGGGTCAACAACTAGTCAAAAGGAGATTATAGAGGTCCCTTTGACAGTTTGTGGTACAGGATTCTGTTACATTTCCCATACTAAGATCCAGGTAAAAGTCCCAAAGATAAAGGGAACAGTAACACACAACAGCACTTATATAGCCACTGAGGAGCAGGTCATAGTTCCAGGGTGGAAAAGAGTGCTTGTGGTTACTCAGGGATCAGAGCACAGGAAGGAAGCGTATTAAGCATCACTCTCTTTAGATCATATCATCTTGAAAGAACTGAAGCCATTTAGTTCCCCAGATAAAGCTCAAAAGGCAGTTGCACAAAAAACCTGAAGCTTAGAGTAATGTCTCCTTCATTACAGAAACAGAGTCTATCTTTAACAGTTGTATTTTTAGTTAAAAGACAAAAAAAGACTGAAATAAGCAAACAACAAAATAAGAAATTCCTCATAGAAAATTATTTGAGTGACAAAGAAGAACAAACTCAGAAGGAAATAACAAAGTTAATAATCCTGCATCTAAAGTCATTAAGAAAAATATTAATTGGTCTCAAATCCAAAAAGAATTACTGGAGGAACTCAAAAATAAAATAAAAGAGGTAGAAGAAATCATTGAGAAAAGAGAGTGGTGTAGAAAATCATGGGGAAAAAAAGTTGACAATTTAATAAAAGTGAAAAAAAATTTTTTTAAAGAATAGGCCAATAAGTAAAAAAAAGTGGCACAAAAATTGGCTGAAAAGAACAACTTCTTTAAAAAGGCAAAACTGACCATATTGGAAGAGACTTACAAAAATTTACTGAGGGAGAATCTTCTTAAAAAGTAGAACAGGACTAAGAGAAATAGAGGTAGAAAAATTCACTCAAGAAAATCATGTCTTAAAAATTCTAATTGTGTAAGTAGAAGTTAATGACACGTCACATCAAGAAACAACGTCAAAAGAATATAAAAGTTTTAGTTATCTCATAAGGAAAACAACTGAATTGGAAAATAGATTCATGAGAAATAATTAGGAATTATTAAACTAACTGAAAGCCAGGGTCAAAAAACAAGGTCACATCTCACCTTGCAAGCTATTATCAAGGAAAACAACCCTGATATTTTGGAACCTGGGGGTAAAATAAAAATAAAATCCATAAATCATCCCTAAAAGAGATCCCAAAACTGAAACTCCCAGGAACATACTAACCAAATCCCAGGAATCCAAGCACAGGGGTGAAATATTACAAGCAGTCAAAAAGATACAATTTAAATATTGTGGAGCCACAGTCAGGACAATACAAGACGTAGCAGCTTCTAATGTAAAGGATCAGAGAGCTTGGCATAGGATATTCCAGAGGGCAAAGGAACTAGAAATACAACTAAGAATTGCCTATCCAGCAAAACTGAGTATAATCCTTCAAAGGAAAAAATTAGCATTCAAAGAAATAGGGAAGTTTCAGGCATTCCTGAGGGAAAAAAACAGAGCAATATATATACAAAATCTGACTCTCTCAAATACAAGACACAAGGGAAGCATAAAAAGGTTAACAGGAAAAGAGAAATCATGAGATAATCAATAATGTTAAACTATAACATACCCATATGGGAAGATAGTGCATGAGAAGAACTTTATCCATATTAAGGCAGTTAGGAGGAAACAGAGGGCAAGTATGTGAGTTGAATATGATGGGATGATATAAAAAATAATTAAGTTAAGGGTAAAAAAATACATTGGGAGAAGGGGAAATGAGATATTTATACGGGATATTTAATCTCAAAATAAAAGAGGTGGGAAAGTTTTTACAATGGAGGAGAATATGGGGGAGTGGAGTGGGAGGGAGGATAGTGAAATTAGTGCTTAAAACTCTCTTCAGAATTAAAAACTCTCTTCAGAATTGGCTCGGAGAGAATAGCATACCCACTCAACTGAGTATAGCTGTGTTCATATGATTCCTGAGTTTGTCTTGGCAGATGGATTCCCAAATATTTTATATTGCGTAGAGTGATTTTAAATGGAATTTCTCTAACTCGTGCTGCTAATTTGTACTGGAAATAAATAGAAATGCTGAGGATTTCTGTGGATTTATTTTGTATCCTGCAACTTTGCTAAAATTATTGATTATTTCTACTAACATTTTAGTTGATTTTCTCTGGTTCGCTAAGCATACCATGATATCATCTGCAAAGAGTGATAGTTTAGTTTCCTCACTGCCTACTTTAATCCACTCAACTGAATATAAAACTCTATCTCAAGACACAAGAAAGTAGGAGGGCTAGTAGAAATAACAACTTTAGCAATGATCACTCTATTGCAAATATTAACAATATAGAAATAGGTCTTAATCAATAAAGCATGTAAAACCCAGTGGAATTACTTGGTGGCTGTGGGAAGAGGGTGGAGGAGGGGAAGGAAAGAACATGAATCATGTAACCATGGAAAATATTCTAAATTAATAAGGCGTGGCTCTCAATCCCCTGAGCTACCCAGCTGCCCCCCCCATCCATAAATGTTAACACAGATTGGGTGAGCAAAATTAAAATACATATACAGTAAAATCATCTCTACTAATCACTATATATCTTTAAGGCTCTCCATACAGTATCTCATATAAAATTCGCAACTCAAGATACTTTGCTCAATTTACTCAGCAATCTCTTTTGTTTTTCTGAAAAATAGCCTCTTTTTCTTTTTCTCTTCTTCCCTTCACTTTTCCCCTTTACAATTACATATAATCATTAGATTAAGTGCGACTTTCTGAATAAAATGAGGATTTGGTCCTTTTCTAGACCTTGGAGCTGCCTAGATCTCAATATTCTTAATAATGTAATGATAACCAATGTGTTGTTACATTATCATTTCTATTGTTTATGAAATTTGGTGTCATAAGTACAAGAAATATACTAAAACCTTGTTATAAGCATAAACAAATATTGAATTCTGTGATTAAGCTACATAACCAGTTTTTGCTCCAAGGCTCTACAAAAAAACATTCTGCAAAGCATGTAGGTTTCTTTCTTTTTTAAAGTGAAACTGTCCCAAGTACTAGATTTATATTCAACATTAAAACCCCCTTTGTAATCTGTCTAGTAGGATTACATACCACACACTTTCCCTGGGAGGTACTACAGCCATCAGTTATTAATGGACTCCCTTTCCTGGCTTTCATGAGTCACAATCATCCACCATGCAATGAAACTAAGTCAAACTTATAAAAATTCACATTTTTAAAATCTCCTTTCCATAACAACTTACTAAGTGTATAGAATGAAAATTGTTGTATTGAGGAATTAGAGCTCGGGTGAAAAAAAGAAACATTGAAAAGAAGTTGATTTCAATCATATCAACTATGGAAAGATTTTCAGTTACAAAAACAAAACAAAACAAAAAGCACATTCTAAAATCAATCAATACATATTTAATAAGCGACAGTGCTAAAAGTTGTGAATACAAAAGTCAGGCCCTGACCGTACAATCTAATGGTGTCAAAAACATGCAAACCAACATATACAAAACAAATTATATACAGAATAGAAAGGAAATAACTCAAAGATGGTCAAGTACTAGAAATGAAGGGTTGGGGAAGGTTTCTTGCTGAAGATGGGATTTTGGTTGGGACTCTCCCTGGAAATCGGGGAAGTCAGTAATCAGAGTAGAAGAGGGAAAGCATTGCAGGCACAGGGGAGAGCAAGAGAGAATGCAAAAACCCATGAGATAGGGTGTCTTGTTCATGGGACAAAGGGCCAGAGTCACTAAATAGTAGGTTATGTATAGGGTAATAAGGTGTAAAAAGACTGGAAAGGTAGGAAGAAAATAAGTTATGATGGGTCTTGAATACCAAAGCATTTTGCATTTAGTCTTAGAAGCAACAGGAAACCACTATAGCTGATGTAGAGAAATGTGAGACTTCACCATATCTGATTTTTAAAATTTTTTAAATTTTAAAATGAATACTAGCACATGCTACTACTATTTTTTTACTGATGAAAAAAATATTAAAAGAAATTTTATCACAAAAAGATTTAAACAAAAAGTAGCTTCTTTTAACCACATTTCTTTCACTCTCCCTCTTTCCACCCCTCCTCATTATTTTCTCTGCTCAATTTATAATTTTCTCCACTAATACAAATTATAACTTATTTATTGGGCTTTCATGGTTACTAACCGTTCCTGCAGAGTACCATTTTTTCCTACTGATTGGCCTCTACCTTCTGAAAGTGGCCACATTCTAAGCTGTCCAGTTTCTCTGGCTATGTCAAAGTTGGTATCCTAATGGCATACATCTGGGGAACCCAGGAGAACTCAGAAGGTTTCTCCAGTAAGAACTCAGCAGAAGACTGTCTGCAACATTTAGCTATTTATCTATTGCCCCTTTTCCTGGGACATCATAAACTCCTTTAAAGGAAGGACCACGTGGTAGACATCTCATGTCCAAGTGACACAAGGCCCCTACAAAAGAGAAATTCTACAAAGATCCTGTGAATGAATGAATTATTATGTTATAATGAATGTGTAGGAATGAAATGCCATACTGATCACAGGATCATCAATTTAAAACTGGAAGAAACCTAAAAAGTTATCAAATTCAACGCTGTTCATTTTATAGAAAAGGAAATTGAGAAAAAGGTAGACTTAACTGACATGCCCAAGGACAAAAAAGTTGTAATTCTTAAATTTAAACCCAAGTCTCCTGATTCCAAAGCCAGCATTCTTTCAACTGTAATCCTGCTAAGTCAAAGAATAAACTAATGGTTTCCTTATATCACCTTAAATATCTGCTACCCGGTTGGCCTTTAACACTGATTCAAAGCTACATTTCAAGACTAATTTACCTCATAATGTCCCTGAATAAAATATAAAGTCACCGAAGTCAGGAACTAGGTATTCAACTCCATTACATCCTACAATATGTGTCTGCTACCTGGCATTGGAGCACAGCACAGGGTGCCTCATCCCAGGATAATGGACATGGCACTTTCCTTGAGGTCAAGAAAGCTAGGTCTGTAATCAAAGGCTGACACTAGTTATGTACCATAGGACAGTCATTGTCCTTTACTCGTTATGTACCATAGGACAGTCATTGTCCTTTACTAGGCCTCCATTTCTCCCCTTTGCTGAAAATAAAACTGGCACAGAAACAAAGCTCCAGAGCTACTTTATGAATGGTTCTCAGGACATGCTTTAAACTAAAAAGTCCTAGAGAAATTATAATTTTAAATTCTTAAAAGTACTCAATAAGAATTCTTGTTGACTAAATTCAGCACATGATTTACGTATGAAAAGTCCACTGAATTACACATGTAACAGGAAAACTAATCATGGGAAAAAGAAAAACTGTCTAAACAGAACTGGAAAAATCTGTCAATTGATTTTCAAATGTATCCCTGAAGCTTTGTGCCCAAGTCTAACAATTGGTAAAATTTAAGATGTGAAATTGGCAGCAAAAATAAGAAGCCAAACGATCTTTCACAAAAAGGCTTTTGCTCTACCATTCTAGTACTTACTTCATTGGTAAATTCCCTGGGAAATTACAGTATAAGAAAATCTTTTTGGACCACACAAAGATATCAAAAAGCAACAACTTCAATGTGTGTTGCAAGTCTTAATCTTTAATAAAGATTGTCTGTGTTTCTTACCAAACTGTGCATAAAATTTACACTGAATTACATATTTTTGCTTGTTTCTTCCCAGATACAACAATAAAACTGCCGCTTGCTCCAAGGTCACTGCAATAAGCATTTTTATAGGTAAGTTCTGCCATCACTGTGTAGGTCTCTGCAAGATAAAGGAAAGCTGTATAGCCCAATTCCTCAAGCTACACTTAACCTTAATACTATTAACAGTTATAACAAATACATTTGAGAAATCTCCTGAGGCATTGCACCTTAGGCCATAAAGTATCACAAGACCACCAAACTATAAAGGTTTAAAAAAAAAAAGTTCAAGTCAAAAGATATAAGGCATAGTGAAATTTCTATAATATAGGAATTTGAAAAATGTCCTACATATATCATCTTGGCTAGAGTCTCATACTCATCCAGAGAAGTCAGGTACCAAAAATGTTATTATCCTCATTTTACAGAGAAAGAAACTGATGAGCAATTAGGTAGAATAGAGGATAGTGTAAAAAATAGACTCGAATACAGGACTACAATCCCCACGAGCCTTTGCTCCACTTCCCCAGAATGCCTTGTAATGCCTGGGCCAAGATCGAGAAGGTATTTAAGCTGATTCAAAGGCTCTCTTGGGGGTTGGACTTTCGTTTTGGGGCAGGCCTGGCTTTTTTTCATAATGTAGGTGAGGTTGTGTCTAGGCCTCTCTATGGCCTGGACACGTGTCTCTTATCCTGTATTTTCTTTAATCCTTAATCTTCAATAAACCTCTAAAAAATATAATACTCCTTGCAGAGAGAAACTAATTTCTACCTGCCTCAGTCTCCCCAGTCTCCCCTAAATTTTAACTGTTACAATAGAGACCAAGCCTGGAAACAGAAATACTTGGGTTCAAATATGGGCTCAGACATGTCCAAACTGTGTGATCCTAAACAAAACATTAACCCTGATTGACAAATCCTTGCCATTCTTCTATCTTAGAAGTGATACTAAGAAAGAAGGTAAGAAAGAAGGGGAAAGAGGAGAAAAAGAAACTGCTCCAGAGCTAAACCTGTTTCTTTTTTCTCCAAATACAACACTGTCTACCATGTAAGGCTCCTTTCAAAAAAATCAAGTATTCACTCTAATTCAATGGAAAAAATATTTACTTATTAAGGTTCCAAGGTACTAGATATTCCTTAGGATTCAAAGGCTAAAATAAACATTCCTAGCTCTCAAGGATTCAGTATAGAAAAAGGTATGGAAGACATGACTTGTCTCAAATGTTAAGCTTTGATTCATTAAGTTCTGGGTTCAAAACCTGCTTGAGATACAATAGTAATTGACAAGCCATCTAACATTTACAAGGCTCTATTTCTCTTAACTAAAATGAGGATTAACATCACCAACATTTAGGGTTGATGTGAAAAATATTTGATATAATTCATGTATTTTGCAAACCTTAAAGCACTCATTAAATATCAGCTACTGCTGTTGATGTTAAGTGATAAATTCTGAGGGGTGTTGTCCAAGATCAATGATGGTGAACCTACGGTATATGTGTGCCAAAAGAGAACACCTGTAGTCGACTAACAGAATTAGTTACTAGAAAGCCAGAGGGACTCAGGGCAGAGCTGTTCCCTACACCCTCTGCATGGGCCTGAGGACTTTCCTCACTAATCGCTCCCATCTGCCAGCACAATGGGAGAACTTCAGTACGTGTGTGTGTGTGTGTGTGTGTGTGTGTGTGTGTGTTGGGGAGGGGGGGGAGAGGAGGGGGCCAACAGGCACTCCCTCTCCCCCCCTCACTCTACTAGACTGACCTCTTTTACCAATTGATACATTCTATAGTTCCATAAAGCTTAATTTTCATAAGATTAAAGTGATCAAAATAATCTAGAGAAAGTCATTTAAAAGGCAGCATTTCTGACATCAGAGGATCCAGAAAGAACAATTCTTCCACTCACTACATATAGGTTTCACAGCAGTTAATCTAAGTGTTTCACAGAAAGGTTGATTGGGGGGGGGGGGGGCACCTTCTGGCAGGACCTTGGCAATTCTTTCCTTCTAATTCTAATCCTAAACCTCTGGAACTGAGATCTGTATTCAAATCTGAGGTTGACCACTTAATAGAGTTCTTAAGAAAAGTATGTAAAAAATCTGAAAGTCAAAGTAAAATGTAAAAATCATTATTAATTTAACAATCCAATTCAACAAACAGTTACTGAACACCTATTCCATGTAGGACACTGGGAGTTAGGCACTAGAAATGCAAAGGAGAAAAAAAAATACATATATATATATATATATGGGGGGGGGGGGCAATTATAGACTAGTGGTAGAAGAAAAGTCAACTAGCAGTACTGAAGTCATTTATCACACCAAGCTAATATACCCCCCAAAAAATGGAAATCTTTCATAAAAAATTATTGTACTCAACAGTAACACACAAATCTACATTCCTTACATCACATGGACCTTTGATGGAACAAGACTGTGAAAGACTTATAAAAGGATTAATATTATTAAACTCATATATAAGCCTTGACTGGATACCTTCTGAGTCTAATGAGCATAAAGAAGCATATAATATCAATTTCCTACAACCAGAAATAAGAAGCAGCAATCATGTTCAATCATTTTCAAAATAAAAATTTGGGACATATGAAGCTCCTAGTGCAAAACACAGACAAAGCACAAATTCCTGCAATCCTTCCTGTTAGGACATTCAACATATCCTGATTCATGTTCTAACAATCAAAATCTATAACCCAAATGAGTGGAAATACAGCATCCAACTGCACAATAGCCAACAAGTCATTCAGTCTCCCAAAGTTCATCTGCTAATTCTACTGTAAGCATTTCAAAAGATAGTTCATAAACTGACAAGTTAAAAATCTCTACTAGTAATATGGGCTAATTGCTACATCATGGCTTTCCCCCTTACATATTGAAAAATTTACAAACAAAAATTTACCCATATGACATTAATCTTATGCTCTCGATTTTCAATTATATGTATTCATAGTTGGCCAAACTTGCCTTTTTTCTTCCCTGCCCCACCCCCTCAAGATAACTTCTCATTTTAAAGTTTAAAAGTTGACAAATGATTTTGTTACACAGTGAGGTAGTTACTATGGGGTTCTAGTATCTAAATTTTACAAATAAAGAAACTGAGGCTCAAAGAAATTAATAACTTAACTCACCCAGCTAATAGTCTAACACCAAAATTCAAAGTCTCCTGCTTGTAGTGCTATTAACACTACACCAGATGCTGTAACTATCCAAAGGTCTCACTGAGATGTACTTTTTGCTATTTAATATTTAAAGAAAGAAAACCTAGGAAAATCTATTCAAGGAAGAGAGAACTGTCCTCCAAACAAGAATTTCTAGAAAAGTGGTTTTTAAGAAAGCTGAAGTTAATGAAAGAGTACTGAATACCACATGGAATATGGAAACATAATTAAAAATGTTCACTATTGGTCTGTAATACAGAAAAAGGAAGTAGAAGGCAACAGAAAGCAAGTAAACCCAATCAGATCTAAATCCCATGACCATGTTTGGCTTTGTTCAAGTCAACTGCATTGAAACAACACCCAGAGAAAACAGTGTAACAACTAAAGAAAGCAGGCTTCAATTAACATGCAGGAAATAGATGATTTATAAAGGCTATTTACAAATTAATTTGATAAAAGCAAAAACATCCTGTTGTGCTATCTAAATAGCACTTTTTATTAACTTAAGTACAAATATTCGATACTAAAATTGATAGAGAAGGTGCAATGTGCTAACAGATTGTTTCTAGTCCTTTATTCAAACTGTAGTTTCTAATTCATTAGGCTTATGATAGCCTGAGAACTTTCTAAATGAATATGAACTTAATAACTTGATCCTTTTATAATTTAACAAGCAATCAGCATATATTTCCAAAGTTTCCTTTAAAAACCTAGCCAAAATTTCTCAGTATACCTTGTAAGGATCTCTAAAACTCATCTCCCGACACAAAAATAAAATAAGCATTAAGTGTTTAATAAGGATATATTATATGTCAGGCACTGTGCTAGGTTCTAGGTATATATAGATAAAAAATGAAATAATCTCTACCAAAAAAGAACAATTACTAATGTGGGAGAAAACAAATATGTACATGTGTGCAACAAAAATATAAAAGTTAATAAATACCAATATATAACAAGCATTAGATACAAAATATATGAATAGAATACATGAAAAAGGAAAGGGGACCAAGCAAGTAAGACATCAGACAAAAATTGGTGCATGAGATGCATGTTAAAAAAAGGCACTCTATGATGTAGAGGTTAAAAAAATAAAAAAGAATACATTCCTGACCTGGGATACGAGAGAGGAAGGGGTGTCTGTCAGTGTAAAAGTCAGGAGATCAGTCCTGTGTGAGGGACAGTGAGACAGTTATTTTGGCTGGAAATTAGAATAAAAGAAGATGACTATTGTCCAATGAGTCTAGAAAGTGTAACACATTAGGGGCTAGACAGTAGGGTTTTAAAAGCTGAAAAGCAGAGTTTATATTTGATTCTGGAGCTAGCTGAATTGGGACAAATCAAAAGGTCAGATAGACATTTAAGGTGAATTACTGGGATCAGCTAAGTAGCTCAGTAGATAGCCAGGTCTTTAAAGGACCTGGATTGAAATCTGTCCTCAGATATTTTCCTAGCTCTGTGACTTTGAACAAGTCATTTAACCCTATTTGCCTAGCCTTTGCCCAGCTATCATAGAGTTTTTTCTAGAAGAGAAAATTAGGAATTTTTTAAAAATTGACATTCCTCTGCAAAGTCTGTTAGTTACAATAACATTAAGAATATACAATGCCTCATGCCTGGCACAGTGCTTTTCAAATATTATTTCATTTTATCAGCCCAACAGTTGAGGTAGGTATTTTTACAACCCCTCCATCTTACAGATAAGGAAACTAAGAAAGAGTTTAAGTGACTTAAGGTCATGCAGCTAGTAAATATCTAGATTTGAACTTAGGTTAAACTCATGAGAAAAAAAAATTTTTAAATACTCATTGTATAAAAGCTCTGTAAAGGAAAGCAGATTTTACTCTAAAGCTATGGTTATAGAAATGCAAATAAAATTAAGTGAAAATGCAATTTTTGAAAAACCTGTTGCCAAAATAGGTACTTCAAATGATGTCTTTTCTACAAAGAATTGAGTGGCCTTCCTCCTTAATTAAGCTTGTATTTACCTTCCATTTATTTTTATTTATTTCCTTTTTTTACTTAACTCTGTATGCACATTCTTAGACAAGTACTTGTTTTTTAAATTCTGTAAACTCATGAGCATTTTCTCATTCTCTGTATTTGTAGGTTCAGTGTCTAGATGACTTTAGTCATTTAAATGCTTTTTAACTAAACTGTTGAAACCTAAAGAGCCATTTGTAAGCAGCACCACCACTGTTAGAGCATGTATTCTCTGCTTTTTATCCTGCATTTTTACAGGAAGTTATCATTACTGAAATGATTCTAGGTAAATATCTTAATGAAAATGTAAGCATACTATGTCAAAAAAGGCCAACTGTATAAGAGTACCATCACTTTTTTTAAAGACCATCACAATTCAGTTAGAATATAGTTAAAAAATGTTAAAAGTTTATAAATTATGAAGTTATTTATTTTTATATTAATATATTTACTATATTAACATATTTTTGAAAAGTTATAAAATGTCAGTAATCCTAGTATGTTTATTTCTCTTCTTTTTAAAGGTAACCAAAAAGCCCATTTATAAGGTCTAAATGTTTTTTTTGTTTCAGTAATATATAGTAATGGACTGGCTCCAATCAACATACAGTAAAATTAAAACTAGATGAATGTAAATGACACATACAATTTACAAAATGGCATAGTATTTAACCATCCGTTTTAATTTTTTTTATTTAACTACAAAGGAGGACCCAGATAAAACCAATTTTTTAAATCTAAGTATTTCTACAGTCATTCTAGGTTGTAAAGTTTGTCCTTCAAATGCAATAGCGCTCAAATCAAATATCCTAATGTTAAATAAGAACATGAGACTTAATTCATAGGTGAGTTCCATTTAAAGAGCATCTTCCAGGGGCGGTTGGGTATCTCAGTGGATTGAGAATCAGACCTAGAGATGGGAGGTCCTAGGTTCAAATCTAACCTCAGACACTTCCCAGCTGTGGGACCCTGGGCAAGTCACTTGACTCCCATTGTCTAGCCCTTACCTCTCTTTTGCCTTGAAGCCAATACACAGTATTGACTCCAAGACGGAAGATAAGGGTTTAAAAATGAAATCAAATAAGATAAATAAAGAGTATCTTCCTAATAATTAGGACTAGACAAAAAAAAAAAAAGACGGATAGGTCAACTTAAAATGGAGTAAGCTCCACCCCATACTCAGCAGTAGTTTAGCTAAATGGGATTTGAAGGGACAATTCCTGTACAATTGAACTAGATGATTCAACTGAGGTCATTTCCACCTCTCAGATCACTCCATGAGTATTTGTACCTCTTCCATGTTTGACAAGCTCTTGCATCATCATTACACTTCTAAGTCTGCATTCCAACGTTCTATTCTAGCCATAAGTATCATCATAGATATCTATGTTCAATGGCAAATATTTTCAAAGATACTCTTGAGAACACATTTTTTTAAAAAACCTAAAAGATACAATTTGAACTTTGACTAAATTATCAGTAAGAATGGATACCATCTGAAGTAGATGATCCTCAAAAATTAACAATAATAATGTCTACTGCATTTCTATAATTATAGTGTGCCCACTTTATAATAAAATTGTTCATTTCCTTGCAAACCACACTGACAAACCAATAGTTGAATTTTTTTTTTAACCCTTACCTTCCATCTTAGAATCAATCCTGTATACTGGTTCTAAGGCTGCAGAGTGGAAAGGGCTGGGCAATGGGGGTCAATTGACTTGCCCAGGGTCACACAGCTAAGAAGTGTCTGAGGCAAGATTTAAACCTAGGAACTGACCTAGGCTCTAGGCCTGGCAATCTGGCAATATTACCACTGAGTCACCCAGCTGCCCCTTTGAGAAATTAAATTTAGATTTTATGCTAAATATGAAAATTATAAAGTATTATCATGGTTGCTGATTTAAAAATAATACAGTTTAAGTCAAAATGACTTTTAGCAGTCTCATGTGAAAGTGGAGAAAATGTAGATAAAGAGACAAAGTGGTGCCTAGCTAAAAAATACCCAGAGTTTAATTCTAATTTCTCCAGACCACAAATGCTAATCCAAAAGCAAATCTCATCAGAATCCAAAGATCTAATAGGGAAGAGCCAGAAGACACTGAAGAATCTGCCAAGAACCTTCAGGCTAAGGCTGCCAAGAAGGGAGTGTCCTGCAGAAGGGCCAACTAGCAGAGAGGGTCTCCTCACCAAAGAACCAAGGAAATAATCATTCCACTCACCACCTCACACTGAAGCAGGATAGAGGGAAAAGGTCTCCTCCTCTAGCAGCTCACCAAGACAAGGAGAAAGACTGAATCCTTCAGCTGGCCTATTTAAATGGTTCTCTCAAGGTCACTTCCTGTCACTCCCCACTTTATGAGAACCAATCATAGTCTTTCAATTTACCTAGCACTGCCCAAGGGGCAGGACAGTGACCTTGGAGTTGTTACCCATCTAGCAAGTGACTGGTAAGGTACTAAGTAGGGGTACTTAAGTTTTTGATTGATTAACTTGAAAGTTGCTGATTGATAGACATAGAGAGTTTGATTCACTCTTCACACCCCCAATAGTTGAATCTTGCTTCACTGGACTTGTGATAATGAGGTCTTAATCTAAAAACAGTCTCTAAAGAACACCAAGAATGATTATCTTCCTATTAACAAAGTAAACTAGAATTGTCTGCCTTTAACCAGTGACCACCCTCAAAAACCTTCTCATCAACCTTCTCAAGATGCTTTCCTCTTTTCTATCCATACCCTAGAGACATAGACTAACTCTCCAATATTCTCTAAGCAGAATTTTTCACTCAATGGCTCAAAGGAATTATTGAGTCCTAGAAGTGCACTAAGTGAGAACACTGATAATAACAATCTGCTGATCAGATTTCCCCTTAGGGGAAGGGGAAGAAAAAAACAGTAATTTCATGGTGTAGAGGACCACTCCACAGACACAAATTAGCAGCTTATCTGCAACTTATATTAGTAGAAAACTGCCAGGAACATTGAGAGTTTAAACAACTTAATTGCCTGAAGACACAGCCAACATATAAAAGAGGAAGGACCTGAAGCCAACTAGTGGCAACTCCAAGGCAGACCAGTTTATCCACCAGATGAAGCTGCCTCTCAACTTCCTCTAGGGAAGCTTAATTTAAAATTTCTTTGATGACAATGGAATGAGTTTAAGGCAGAGAAAATATTACCTGGAGGAATCTACTTTAGAAAAATCTACATAAAAAAAATTATTTCCATGTATTTAGGGGGAGGGGGCATTTTTGATATGTATAATGCTAAATGGGAAAAGGAAACCAATAGCCAATATCTTTACAAAAACAATAATGAGGAAAGAAATTGAAGCCAGTTTTCAAATAATATTCATAATTACTTTATTGCCCCAAGTCTCAACTCTTTTATATACCTTTTTTTTTTCCTTTCTATGCACCTCAGGCTATAAACAAAACCTGGGCTTCACTGCCTTAAGCAAATCATAATATTCTAATAATAAACATACCATTTAGCAATACTCTTCCTTCACAAGAATGCTAAACTTACACACAAAAGATTATCTAAGAGCATTCAATTAATCAGCAGGAACTGCTATATAAAAATCTATTCCAAGCTCTATTCTCAAAGGAATAGTTTTATTATCAGGAAGTGGAAATCTGATTTTGGGGCTTCTTTGTTGAGATTTCAATAGAAAATGGAGCAAATACAGTATGTTTTGACTGCTAGTAAAAAGTAAATTCTACAGGGATTTGTTACTGTGTCAGATTCAAGGATAGGTTTGGGATTGTAGAGGAGGCTTTTTTTTGTCTTTTCTTTTTTAACTGAAGTTTTATAGCTTCTTGCATTCTTCTTCAATCATTTTGATACTTTCATTGTATCTCAGCCTGCTGCTAGGCACATCAATCCCTCAGCAATGACTAAAATGAAAAATTATCTCCCAGCTCTAAATAACTGAAAATAAAAGAGCTCTCACAATCTATATGTGGGAAATTGCAACATTTGAATGGAGAAACTCTCCAGCAATAGTAACCAAAATAAAATCAAATCTAGAAGCAGGATAAAGGTAAGAAGCTTTTAAGGAGGGATAATTCAGGCAAAGATTTACTGAAGTTAGGGTTTTTTCAGAGAAAAAATTTAAAAACCTGAATAGATCTTAGTAGCCTTCTAGTCCAACTCATACTTATGCAAGAATCCTAGATACAACAAAGTCTACCAACACTCATTCAGCCTTTCCATTCATGAAGACTGGAATGGTGAGGGAGCTACAAAATACTTAGGATGGATGATTGCAGGATGAATTGGAGATACTTATTTTAGCCTGGAGAAGAATCGGGAAAGGGGGCCTGGAAGATGAAACAGAGAAAAAGGATGCAACTATATAAGTATTTAAAGGGCTTGTCTTGTAGAAGAGATTAGACTTGCTCTGTTTACCCATACAGAGAAAACTACAAGTAATAGGTAGAAATTAAAAGGGGGTGGCAAATCTGGACTTGATGTTAGGGGAAAAAAAAAACTTCCTAACAAATCAAAGCTTCTCAAAAGTGGAAGACAATGCATGAGGAAGCTGTGAGTTGTTGCTAACTTAAACTTTCCAAGTGAAGGTTGGAAGATCATTTCCTGTGACTGTAGAGATGGTATTCATGTGGATGGAGTAAGGATTCATGTAGACATAACAGTTATAAGAAATTACTTTTAAGTTGCCTTTCAGTGCTGAAACTTGTGATTCTGTAAACACTGGATCTGGAGTCATAAAGACTTGGAACCCAGAATCTGCCTTAGTACTTCCAAGTTCTAATGTTGTATAAACTATCTAACCACACTGAGCCTCAGTTTCCTCATCTGTTAAATGGGGGCTAAATCTGTAGTTTGTTTCTCGCAAAGACATGAGAAAGGATGTCACCTCTCCTGTAAACATTAAG
This sequence comes from Monodelphis domestica, assembly GCF_027887165.1. NCBI lineage: Eukaryota > Metazoa > Chordata > Mammalia > Didelphimorphia > Didelphidae > Monodelphis > Monodelphis domestica. The sequence continues at coordinate 402,196,400 of NC_077230.1, read as the reverse complement.
GTACCATATAAATAACATTTAGTACTATGACAGAAATATAAAATCTGAAAAGAAACTTAAGAGATGATCTAGTTCAACACCCACTATTTTATAGATGAGGAAGCCCAGGACCTTGTAGAGAAAGTTATTTATCCAGTCAAAGCAGAGATTACAAAAAAGACTTCATGCCCCACCCCCAATCCACTCCTTGCCTTTTTAATCAATCAATGGAGCAAAGGGATATTCCCAGACATTTAAAGCAATTATGCAGCAATATTTTTTAACAAAAAAAGGTAAGAGAATCAGTAGCAATTAAAAACATTTAAGAGCTACAAGCTTTCCAGGTGTTATTCTTAAGAGAAAAAGAGAGACTGGATTACTCCTTGAATTGCCTAAGAGAATGCACTTCTACAGGCAGGCTAAAAAGACTTGATACAGCTGGATGGGGAGTCGCATCAGTAAGGCCCTCATTACATATTTCTTGGAGAGGACTGGACAGTGATCCAGAAGGCCAGAGAGAAGAGAGGATAGGCTGAATTCCTTTGGGAAACTGAACACCATTTCAGTGCTTCTAAACTGCTCTCCAATTAGAAAAAATATACAGAATCTTTTAAACACCAATATTCTTCCAGAAAAGCCATATGGCTGTAAATTATAAGACAAAAATCTCTGAAGAATCAAAATTCCCACTGAGCCAAAAGGCAATAGACATTTGCAAGATGAGTGTCAATGTGGCAGACAGCATCCCATCAAAGGTGACTCGCACAAAAAGAAATGGTGACATAAAAGATTTCACTAGGACAGTGAATGGAAAAAAGCAGTAGCAGACAGACGCAACCTGTGTGTTTCACTGGTGCCCAAGTTAAAAGAAAAAGCCTCTGCTGAGTTGAGGAAATCCTCTGGGGAAAATTCATGGACAAGAATCAGGATGGGCTACAATTTGCACTGGAAGGGCCTTCTACGTCCACATAAAAAAACTCAATAACGTTATGAATCTATTAGAGTATTTAAAAGGCTCATTGACAGACCTTTAAGTTTTTCCCCCTTACAATAAAAACTAATAAACTATCTCCTCTTCCTTATCTTCTTGTTTCTTAAGCAAAACCAGGAAAGGAAAATGACACTGCTCTAAAAAATAATAACACTAAATTTTTTATTTACTACAAGACTGATACTGTTGCATCTGAATTATGCCCATTTTCACAAAAGAGCTTAATCACACTGAATCATTCCTTTGAAGTTTGCACTGTTCCCTCTGGAGGAAATCAGCAGCAGTGCTACTAATGTAAAATTTACAGCCTTCTCCCCCCTACACCAGAGGAAACAGTAGAGGAAGCCAGAATTCTAATCCAGCTGTCAAATCAGAAATGTGAGGTTGGAATATAAGTACAAAATTCATTACAATAAAATATTATTCTTTCAATGAATGTTTATTCCTAAAGAAGACATTTCTTCATTATTTACAATTTTTTCAATACTATGTCTCTCCATTCAAAAGTCAAAATTCAAAAAGCTTCCTCCAACCATACTCAGGATTGCATGTTTATTGTCAGAATTCTCTCAAAGTAAATTTAACTTTATTATTGTTCAACCTTTGTTGTTATTTTAAGAGGTGAACATACACTCGGTGAACATATATTACCCCAAAGGAGGATTTATACTGTGAAGAAATCATATTACTATGAAAATATGATACCTACAGAGGTAAGAAATTAGATGAAATTAAATTTAAATTTAATTACTCTTTCTTTGGTTCCATATTTTTTCAAATTATCAGCAAACTAAACAAAAAGTTTATTCTTATTCATTATTATTCAAATAAGAAAACCCAGTGATAAAGACCATTTTTAGTTCTTCAATGCCCAATTTAGAATTTTAGCTATAAATACATTATTAATAGCTACATATGCCATTTGCTCAAAAATAATGAAGAGCAATGCCAATAGACTATGGTACATTTATTTTCATAACTGTCTTAAACTATTCACAAATAACTGAGACAACTTCAGTGTTTATATGCATCTTGCAGAACTAATTAAATTTTAATAATATAAGATATCCCACTACTACTAAATATCTGCAAAGTATTACTATGTGTGTTTGTGTGCTTTGACAATAATTTTAATAAAAACTAAATAATAGAGTGAGGTCTATAACCACAGAAGAAGTCATTTCAAATACATCTAATATGGCCTTTTCAGATACCAGTTAATTACAAGTAAAATAAGATGATAATGTTCAGGATGTTCACAAGGGAGTAGGATGAATGGCTAAGATTTCTAAGGCAAGAACAGAGTTCAGGCTTGATGTGAGGACAAGCTTCCCAACAGCTACAGTTAGCTAAAGTGGCCCAGGCAGCCTTACAAGGTAATGATTACTTTCCCCCTCCTTGAAGATTTTTCAACAAAGGCTGACTATTTGTCAGGGTATTTTGCAATTGGAGGTTTCTTTTATATATGAGATGAATTAGGTACTTTTCGCTGGTATGATAATTTCATATCCATCTACCTCCCTCCGCAAAATGGGGTTTTTTCCCTTTAGCAAATAAGCAAATACCTAAAGATTTTTGCAAAGCACAAATGTGACCCAACCCTGATATCTTGAATACAGTCTTAATACTGCATTAAAATGATTTAAAGTCATTTCAATGGAATTTTACTGAAAAGCATACAGAAAAATGAACTATTTCTATTGTAGTTCAAAACCAGCAGAGACCTGAACATACCACTGTTCCTAACCAGCTATTTAAAAATTATTAGTAGATAATCTGGTGAGGAAGTGGTAAATACAGCTGTGAACACAGCAGCACACACCATCTGGAGGCTTTTGACTTAAGTAATTTTTCAAATGGCATAAGCTACTCATTGAATTGTGTTCTTTCTATGGCATAAAACTCTTATAGAAATTAGCCCTAACTTAAGGATAGTGGCAAAAAGTTATTCACACCGTGAAAAATAAAGGTGGGTAAGAGATCTAATTGGTAATCCTTCCTACATACTGTCCATTTCAAACCTATAATGGTAAGAAACACCTAAAAGCAATGAGAATTCCATCACTCACTTTATGTGTTCTAAAAGTTCTCACAATAAATCTGGGTAATAATCCCTTACATTTATAAAACATTTTATACTTTTTTCAAATGCTTTCATATATCTATTATTTCATTTGATCCTGTACAAAACTGGTGGATAATTTTTTTTTTTGTACCATGGGGAGAAAATACAATGATTTCCAGTACCTAGATTCTGATACCAATTCCATTCAACAATCACTTAAAGCTCTATCTCCAACACTAACTGTGACCTTAGGCAAGTGGCTTGAGTCTCAGTTTCCTTATCTGTAAAAAAAAAATAAATAAATTAAATAAAACAATAATATAATAATACTACCAGCCTTTAATAAAAGAAGCATGTATCAATCTAAATTTTGCAAACAGCTTTACTTATATTATCTCCTGAACTTCACAACAACACTGTGAGGTAAGTGGTCCAGGTTTTATTATCTTCATTTTATAGAGGAAGATAGTAAACCTCGGCAAGCCTACGAGACAAGTTAGTCAACTAAGATAGCACATAATACGTATAAAGAACCTTCTACATTTAAGACTTTAAATATTTGTTCAATTGAACTGAAACTGAAAATGTTTTTAAAGTACTACTTCAATGTTACCTTTTAAAAAAACTAATATTATTCCCTGATCAAAAATATCTAATGGACAAATAAGCCAAAACAGTTCTGAAGGATTTATAAAAAAAGAATGTTATCCACCTCCAGGGAAAAACTATTAAGAGTAGGAATGTAGATGAAAGCATATTATTTATCACTTGTTTATTTGGGTATATGTTTTGGGGTTTGGGTTTTATGAGACTATTCACTTACAAAACTGAATAATATGGAAATATATGATAATATATGTATAACCCAGATTGAACTGCTTGCCAGCTCAAGGAGGGAAGGGAGGGGGAAAAATGGGCAACAATTGGATAATATAATGTTGGAAAACTTATGTGGAAATTTTTCATTAAAAATTTCAAACAAGAATAAATGAAATCTTCTGAAAAAAATATCTAATGGCCCCCTAGTGACTGCCCAAAGTCCTTACTCTGACATTCATGACTGGGCTACACTCTGGCCCCAAATTGCCTTGTTTTTCTAATAAGCTACCTAGGCTAATGTGTTACTTTTGACCATACCATTATATTGAATGGAAATCCTCTCAACTATAATCTCCTACTATTCAAATCCAATCCATTTTTGAAGACCCTTTAATTTACTTTAATTATCTTCTCTTTTCAATTTATCACTGTCCTCTGACTCTCCCATGAAGACTTCAGGTACTCTCTGTAAGCTTTCGGGTTACCTTTAGACAAAGAACTCCCAAATAAATCTCTCCTTCCTTCTCTCAGGGAAGCCTAGGCTTACTTGTCTTTCTACTACACATTTCCATTTAAATGTCCCGCCAGCACTTCAAACTCATTATGACTAAAGACTTTTCACCCAGTACCATTCTTTGGTTATAACCACAATTCTAAAATTGGTGATGAGAATACTTTTTTAGGCCCCATGACTTTCAGCTCTAGAATGCAAGCTGCCTTTTGTTTGTTGGAGGTAAATGAATAAAGTCTGCATTTTAGTTCCATATTTAGTCCCTGCAAGTATCGACATAAACAAATTGGTATATTCCTTGTCAACAACACTGAATGTGACAAGGCTTGGAGGGCAGCTCAACAGCAGAAAAGGTAGCAGTCAGATACAAAATACTGGAAGATTCTATTCCCAATTCTGCCCTTTATATAAATTTGGACAAGTTACACACCTGTAAGATTCAACTTTTTCATTAAAAAAAAAAAAGGCTAATACCTACCTGACTTATCCACCTCATGAAGTTATCATAAGGATCAAATATAGTATAAATACATAATGTAAACATTAAGTATTCATATCATCATTATCCTCATGGTAAAGACTGAGGCAACACAGTAAGTCAGTTCACAATGGGCTTTTCTAAATCTTCAGTTAGTGTACCATGAATTTTTAGTAACATGTTTTATTTCTAAGGAAGGAAAAAAGCATTTATTAAATGCCTACTATGTGCTCATTTGATCCTCAAAACAATCTTGAGAGGTAGTTACTATTACTATTATTATCATCCCCCTTTTACAGTTAAGTAAAATGAGGCAGAAAAGGATTACATAATTATTCCCAGGTCACAAAACTAGGAAGTGTCTGAGATTAGATTTGACCTGGAGTCCAGGCTCAGTGTTTTAGCCACCTACCTGTCTTCTATAACACATACTGGATATAAACTTTTTAGAATTGTTGTTTCTCACTTTAGTTATTCTATAGCTTCACATACTTGTTCAGATTTTGGCTCTCTCTGGTCACAGTGCCTTCTCTGTTTTAATAATCTCTACTTTTGTATATAGCTTGTTTCTACACATTTGTTTGCTTCTTGTCTCCCCATTAGATGTAAGCTTCTTAAGGGCAAGGGCAATCATTTTTTGTCTTTTCCTATCCCTACCACTTGGCACAGTGCAAGGAACATAAGTAGACACTTCAATTCACTAGCTGCTCTGCTTGATTTGAACAGAGTACTTCACAAAAGAGCAAATAAAAGATCTAGAGTACTCTCTTCAACCATTTGTTCTCTTTTCTATCAAAAAGTCATCAAGTTTGCCTAGCACAATTTGATCTAATAAAGCCAACTTAATGATTGGGCATGGTTCACATGTCTTTAAACACGTTACCTAATTTTTAAGGCATTATTTTGTTAACTAGTTATAAAGATAAGACTTAAAGAATGTCAATTTTGGGGGCAGCTGGGTAGCTCAGTGGATTGAGAGCTAGGCCTAGAGATGGGAGGTCCTAGGTTCAAATCTGGCCTCAGACACTTCCCAATTGTGTGACCCTGGGCAAGTCCCTTGACCCCCATTGCCTAGCCCTTACCACTCTTCTGCCTTGGAGCCAATACGCAGTATTGACTCTAAGAAGGAAGGTAAGGGTTAAAAAAAAAGAATATCAATTTCAAAGGCTACTCTTCCTTATTTTATTTTTTAATATCTTAGGTCTACTTTTTTCTTAACTCCAGGTATCCCAACGTGTCTATGTGATTATAGTACATAAGACAGCCCTAGTCTTTCACAAAATTGTTTGCTACTTTCACAAAATTATATGTTCCTTTTTTAAATACTTTTTTCACTGAAAATGAAATTCTACCAGAGATCAACTTCTATATCTTTTAGATTCATCTTTAATGTACCCTTTTGAAAGTCATGTTAAATAGGCTGAAGCTTTAGATTCTCAAAGATTCATGACTTTGACTACTACATTCCCATTCATAGTAAAGAAAACTCTTAAAATTCTCAGTTTTACTTTCAAATCTGATAAACTATTAATCAGTCACTTTCCTTACTACAAATATTTAAGCTCTTTCTATTAATAGTGCTTAGCACTAATGCTTGGTACATAGTAGGCATAAATAAATACTGAATGACTGACCTTTAGAGGGGTGGTAAAGTTTATGCCCAAAACCCTCTCACCATCAATATAGGAGAGAAAATGAGAAATGACAGGAATGGAAGTAGTAATGGCTACATCTGACCCCTTATGCAGTAACCTAATAGTTCTCAGGAATAAAAAGCTCCTTTAATAGCTGAAACTATTCAAGGTATTAAGAGAAATCAGAAGGAATACTGCCAAGTATCACAGAACATAAGGGTTCTAGAGGGAGGGATAGGAAAGATGAAGTTGAACACAAGTAACAGAGGTCACTTTTTCAGGATTTACTAAATAAAGTCATCATCACTCAGCATCCAACTTTGGTATGATGAGTATGTAGGTTTTAAGGCAATTACTTATCTAGTTATAAACTTGCTCTTCAGATAACAGACAGAATCTTAACTGGAGACAAAAAAAATGTTTCAGAGGTCAAACTTCAAGATATCATAGCAGGAAAGATTGATAAAGAACTGAAAAAGATCACAGATGATACCATTATTTTTAAAAGGCAACAAAGAATCTATAAGCAACTGCCAAATCATACGCCAACACCTATCTATAAAATCTTTAAGGGCAAGACCAGTGCACATGAAGGGTATTTGGAAGAAAATAATAAAATGGGATTGGAAAGATTTTCAGAGATTGATTTTATGCAGACACTCATTTCTTCAAAGTCATAGAGAATGTAAAATGTGGCTATATCTATTGTTAGTTTGATGACAAAAAAAAAGTAATTGATTCACTACTGGCTTCAATCAAGAGAGCTCAAATTCCACCTTCAGCAAAAGGCCCTTCCCAATCCCCTCCCTAGTACCTCCCTTCTGAAATTACCTCCCACTTACCCTGTATGATGTATTATTTGGACACAGTTGTTTGCATGTTGTTTCCCCCAAGGCAAGGCCAATGTTTTCCCTTTTGTTTTGGGGAGAGACAAGTCTCTATCACAGTTCCTGGCATTTAAGTGCCAACTGACTGACTTAGCTTTTCCAGAAAGCATGGTCTCAACCATGATAGATTTAGCCCATATGCCCAATTCAATACATAGCAGATAAGTTGCCACTCTTTCGAGAGTTACACAAAGTGCACAATTAGCTCAAAGCAAAGGAAATTAAAACATCATCTCCATCTATTTAGGGTGCACTTTCCCACAAATACACATGGTATTGATGGGAAGAAAGTCAGGAAGCAAATATGGAAAACATGCAACAAGGGCACATGCAAGGATGGGCAATTTGCATATCTAATACAGTCATGCATCTGTGGAGGGAGTGTACACACGAATTAATGTAGATCCACTGAAGTACTGAATTGTAATATGAGCTGTTCATCAATATTTGTCAGTCCTCAGTAGTGAATTTTTCAACTCCAAAACCCAGACAACACAACATAAAAAGGAGAAATGCCGACATCATGTTCCAGTGTAAATTGTCCTGCTTCAGGTTGCTTCTCCCACTCTGTCAGAAAAGGAATCTGGCAGCAGAAACCAGGGCATGGCAGGATCATATTACAGGCTGAAACTCAGAACATATCTGAGCTGTTCTAGGTAACAGCTAGATTATTTTGGATGTGGTAGGTAAGTAGACAGGAACTTTCTCTTTCCCACCATCTTACTTTTTTTTACCCAGCTCAGTGGAAGACTGAACACTTTCCATCTACTTCTTCCACTCCTTCCTAAATCCCTTACAATCACAGGTCAATTAATTCTAATTCAGGCAATCTCCTTCTCAAACTTACTCAAGTCTCTCTTGGAAATTCCAATCCCACATAATCAACTGCCTACTAGAGATAGGCGCCAGACCTCTAAAAATCAACATGTCCTAAACAGAAATAATGATCTTTCCTTCAAAAACTACCTCTCCTCCTCAACCTTCTTATTACTACTGAGGGCATCACCATCACTACCCAAGTTCGCAACTCAAAACTCAGTCTTTGTGGCAGGTAGGGGGCTCCAGGGATAGAAAGCCAGGCATGGAATCTAGAGGACCCAAGTTCAAATTTGATCCTCAGATGCTTCCTGGCTGTGTGATCCTGGGCAAGTACCCTCATCCCAACTTGCCTAGCCCTTAACCCTTTCCTGCCGGGGAACATATAGACAGAAGATAAAGGTTTGAAAAAAAAAATCCACTCTCTACCCTTCATTGTTCCTCATCCCAAGAATCTTAATCACTTGCTAAGTCATATTGATATCACCTCTACATATCTCCTCTAATCATCCCCTTATCTCAATTCATATGACAACCATCCTAGGATCTCAGGCTCTCAGGACCTCTCCCACGGATTATAATAGCATATAAAAGCATTACAATAGTATCAATGGGCTCCTTGAGTCTTCCAACCTTAAGTCTTCTCTCTCTAATCTATTCTCCAGAACTACCAAAGTAGTATCCTTAAAATTCCATTATTCTCCTGTTCAAAGAGTTCCAGTGGCACCTCTTATTGTCTCTACAATCAAATATGAACTTTTCTGTTTAGTATTTAGAGGCCTTCACAATTTGCTTCCAATCTACCTTTGCAGGCTTATAGTGCATTACTCTCCCACAGTCTATGATCCAATCAAATTGAATTCCAAAAGAACTATGGTACAGTAGAGAGAACTATGGAGTTTGAGGGCCTGAATTCAAATTTCAACTGGATCATTACTACTTGTGTGGTGTCTTAATCTATAAAATAAGGGCTTTGGAGTAGGGCAAAGATGTGGAACACATGCCCCAGAGGAAGAGGTTGCACTTTCCCCCTCTCCACCAGGCCTGAGGACATTTTTGCATGCCCTGCCCCTCTCCCCAATAGCCAATGCAGGCACTTCCTTCCTCCACACTCAGAGGTAATGAGAAGGATCACAGGTGGCTTAAAGGTGCAGTTTGGGCATGTGGTCTCGTTCACCAACTCTGGAGTAGACAATTTTCAAGATCCCTTCCAGTTCTATATCTATGACTCTATGACCTTAATAAACTAAACTAATGCTGTTCCCTTCACATGAAAATCCATCTACTATCTCAGGCCTTGGCATAAAGTCTGTCCAATTCTTGCAATGCTCTCTGTCTCACCCTATCTAGCTTCCTACAAGCTCAAGGGGAAAAGTCATTGTTTACCTTCCTTCAAATTACTTTTCTTTTTGTTTATGTTGTATTTAATTACATGTGTATATGCTATTTCCCTTAACAGAGGTTATTTTTATCTTTATATCCCCATTTTCTAGCAGTGCTTAGCTCATAAAATAGGCGTAATAACTATTTTATTATTCATTTATTAATAAAAGCTTATTGATTGCTAGGGGAAGTTAGGTAGTTCAATGAATAGAGAATAGGGCCTGGAATCATAAAGACTTGAGTTCAAATCCAGCCTCAAACACTTACATACTTCATAATCCTAAGCAATTTACTTAACTTCTGTTTACCTTAATCCACTGAAGGAAATGATAAATCATATCAATATAGTTGGCAAGAAAACCCCATACACTGGTCCATCAAGTCACTACTAAACAATAATTGATTTGTTTTGTTTTACAAATATTGTCTTTAGCCTCTCTTCCCCCATCCAAAATCTTTTATAGCAAAATAATGACAATCATAGCTGATAAATATATGAATTGCTAATAATGCATCTATATCAATGAAAAAAAATTTTTTATCAAGTCTTAATGTGAAATTTTAAAAATAAGCTAATAAAACTCTACTGTTCTTAAAAGCTCACTTGAACATCTACAAATCCCTCTCCCTCTCTTTCTCAGCAAGGGCTAAGCAATACAAACCCCACATGCCAAGAATCATACAGGTAGGAAGTGTCTGCAGTCACACTTGAACCCAGGATTTCCTGACTCCAAGCTTGGCCATAAAACCACTGAGCCACCTAGTAAACCCGCTTTTTCTCTCTTAAAACTATTTTTCTTCCAGTACCAGCATTCAAGATTAAAAATAACAAAAAAACTTAATTCTTCCCTTTTTAAAAATTAATATTTATCAGTATTTGAACAACACTTTACTATAAACAAGAGTACTTTACATATTACTGGCTGGAAACTAATTGTATAGCTTTGCCTGGGAATCTTAACCACCGTAAGCAAATGTCTCTCAATCTAAATGAATTTGGAAATACAACTCATTTATGAGTTAGGAACTTACCTTTGGTGTTTATTATTTTAAGCAATTTCTCTAAGTGCTACAAGATATGTTAACATATAAATTATAAACTACTCTTTATGTTTATAGTACGTTTCATTATGTCACATTTTCTAGAAAATAACCTATTCTCTTAAAGATTCTGCCAGTTCTCCAAAGAACACCCAAAAGTGCCTTCTCACTCAACCAATCTTTTCCTCCTGCCACCCTGACCCTGACTTCAATCAGTTAATTGGTTTTCAAATAAAGACAACATATTAGCCATATGCATTAAACAGATTTCAAGCATTTTTGCTTTTGTTTTTTGTGCCTTTAAAAAAATGCTAGTCTACATAATATTGTCAATACCAATCAGTTTCTTGAGCTTGAAGAATATTCTTCTCAATACAAAAGTAAATATGTAAGAAATGACCGGACCATTAAAAAGTGGAAAAGGTTACTGCTGATATATTTTATGGCTCAGTCATAGGCCTATGTTGAATACAAATTATATTAGATGGACTGGATAGGACAAAACATGAGAGAGAGGTAGAATGATAAGAAGATATCAACAAACATTCAGATTTTATTGAATTAGGAAATTTACTTTTACAAAATTAAGGCTGGCTACGAAGGTACTATAAATCTGTCTAAATAAATTTCTGAGACATAGTATTAACCACCCTTAATGAAATATTGGGGGGGGGGGGGGTTGGGGAGAGGATGTTCCACTGTCTGCTTTAAAGCTTAGCAGCTGTGTGGTATAAGTTTAAATAAACAGGGATAAGGATTGTACACTTAATATTGATTTTGGGTGGGGAGGTAGGGTGTGTGAGATCAGTTTTATAATAGTTTTATAATTGCTTATTTCATAGGGCAAATGAAATTACTTGCTAGGTCATTATAAAATGGTTAATTTCTTTGCCTAATCTTAAGCTACACAATAGCTAGCAAAAACCCTCTGACCTTAGAACAAGCTGGTTTGTGCAAAGTCTATTAATAAATTACTCGGTTTCCCTTTCCCCCTTCAAAACCACAAATAAAAACTCTTATAAATTAAATACTGGCATGAGTATATAAATGCAAATCTTCTATCCCATAAAAAAGAAGCAATAAGTGTAATGGAAGGAGAAAGATTAAGCATTTGCCCAGCACTTTCAAAAACCATCCAGTGTTGAATAAAACTACACTGAAGAAAGAAGCCAATGCACTATGACCTAACAGTTGTATACATAGTAGCAATAATTAAAATAAGAAGCTAGTCTGCAAACAGAAGAATTTTAGAGAACCTTTATAACAAATTTAAGGAGTTCTGTCCTCCTTCACATGTACTTTTCTACCACCCCCAAACTGTAAGGTATAAGAAGGTGTCACTGAAGACACCTAAAAATATATTTTTATATTTATGACATATAGTATGTATGTGAGCACTGAGAAATAATCACAAATGCCTAAATAGGAATTCACCACAAACCATAAAATATAAGCATACAACACCCCTCACACACACATATACATTCTTAAAATTGGAACTCAATACAAACCATAAAATATAAACAACACACACACACACAGGAAGTGGCCCAGATATATTACATCAGCTTTTGCCTCAATTCATAAATGCAAAACCACAAAATAAGACAAAAATCTAAACAGCCTTTCTCTGGAAACCTGCTTAGAGTGAATGCATGCAGTTTAAGTCTTTAAATATGTTGCTGAACAGCACACGTTGGTGCACCACATTCAACAGCCACAGGGAAAGAAATGGTGTAATCCTAGTCAATTCTATCGTGCAGCCAGATCAAATAACATTTCAAGCATTGCCTGCCAAGCACCAGGCCCAGCCAGAGTACAATAAGCACTCAAGTACTCTGGACTCAAAACCACCTTTCACTGATCCCAGAGATCTTTATAAAATAGTTTAAACACAACTAAATTACAGGGTTGGAAAAAAAAATAAAAGGTTCTAAATGTTGCTCCCACACAATTCTGAACTTGCTGTTAAACATCTAAAATGTCTGCCTTATGTTATTTACTAAGCAATGTTAATATTAAAAAATGCTCTTTCCTGAAAGACCCACAAATAAAAATATTGAGTTGACTCCATCTAGAAACAACTGCTTCACACTGGGATATTATTCCACACTGCAAATTTTAGATAGTGCTTACTTTACATACAAGCTCCAAGCAAATATTTCCAGAAACCAGTGTTTGAATTTCAACACCAGATTTTGAGTCTCTGACAACTCTGTTCTCAACTTTTAATTATTTTCTAAGCCTAAAACTAACAAGCCTCTCCCCACAAAAGCCCACAATTACAAGGGGGAAAATTAGTCTCCTAGTCCACCGCCATTTTCATTCACATGCCATTAAAAAAATTTCCATATGGCTGAAAGGAGGCCTTCTAGGCAAACAATGCCCCATGGAGAGCAGTGCCACATGTGCTCAGGAGAAGCCTAAAAGCTGGTTGTAAAACAAAGTGGAGCTGGTTTCTTTCTCAACAAACAGAAAGTGGTCAAGCAGGTCTCCAGTCACTTCAACTGAGAACAAGATTTGAGTAAACATTGTTTTAAGCCACCACCTAACACCAAAAGATTGTACCAATTAAAACTTAAAAGAATCTCCCTCTAGGATATTCCTGCATTTTAGCTACTGCAGGAAAAGGTATTCAAGTTTATACTGGAAAAGTAAATTGTATTTCTAACCTCCATAGCACAAAAGTGCTTTCTTTATAAGAATATTTAACAAATGAGCATAAGTAATTCTTTTTAATTTTTCAGCCAACAGCAGGCAAAGCAAAAAGTGCTACTGAAGTAACCGTCTTAGCTCATCTAAACAATCAATCCAACTTTTCTTGCTTAGAGAGAAAACTAAACACACAGTAGTGTATTTTCTCTGCCCAAATCTTGTAGGTTATTTACACTGAGTTTCTGAGGTTTCAGCAATTAAAAAATTAAACCAGAAGTGTCTAAGTAGATATACAGTAAACAGGCAGTACTCCTTGCCTATTCCTGGAAAGACACTACCACATTTGATCCTTCAAGAACATGTGAGGTCAACTTCCACATTGAGCACTCCTTTTTAGCAGCTGGGCATAAACAACTTTGGAGCATTACAGATTTTAGTCTATATAGCAAGATGCAAATCCCAGACCTTTGAAATCCTCAAACTCACTGGAACTCATTTCCAGGCCTACAACTGGAAAGCTTTCCCACCCTTCCTAAACAACTCTCATTCACAATCCCGAGGGAATGCCAAGGTCCTGCCCCAATTCTTCCTGGATCAGACCCTGGCCACTTGCATGGCCCTCGCTTCACCCACTCTGCCGGTCTTGGGTTTTAATCTCGCCAATTCTTGGCAGGGGATGGGCCAACGCCACTTGCCTGCAGTCTCAGCAGCTGTTACAAGCTGACCCCAGCAGAACTCCTCCTCCTCCTCCTCCTCCGGAGCCAGCAGCAGGGCTGCAGGGCTGCTTCCAACCTCATAGGGGACCTGATACTAAGTCGGGGCCCCAAAGCAGGGGATGAGAAGAAAGCAGGAAGGTGGGGAGAGAAGGAAGGAGCAGGGCAGGGAGAGGAGGGGGGAGGGGAATGAGATGCACTTGCTAAACAAAAGGAGGCCCCCTCAGCTTCTCAGCGGCGCAGCGCTGCTCCGGGGCCGGCTGGGAAGTGAAGAGCATTGCCCGACTTGGAGCCTCCCTCCCGGCGGCGCTCGCCCGAGTGCAGAGCTCCCCAGAAGCTGCCTGGGGTGCTGGGGTCCCCCACTCTCAGGCAGGCGCCCAGTCCGTGGTCACTGCGGCTGCTTGTAGCAGCCACAATCCAGGCACCACCGGCGGCCGCGGAGGTTCGGCTCACTCCAGCCTCAGCTGCGGGGCAGACAGTTCCACATGCCTGTGACCCAGGCTCTTGTCTTTTACCCAGACACCAGAGGAGAGAAAGAACAGCCTCCGAGAGACAGGAGGCGGCGGCGAGGAAAACCCGGCGTGGAGCCCGGGGAGCCACGCTTGCCAAGCTCTCCCCTCTGCTGAGCTTTGCTCGGTTGGGCTGGGCTTGATTCCCGCCCCCCTCCTCTTTTCTCCCCCCTCCCCCTGCCTCGCCGGCCAGGCACTCACACTACGCTTCCTCCCGCTGTTGCTTTATCCCCTGCTTTCTCTAGACTCCCTTCTCTACAGTCCTCTCTCTCTCTCCCTCTCCCTTCCCCCCTCCCCAGCAGCCGGAACCGAGAGGCTGCGTGATTGATGGCAGCTCTTAATAGCGTGGTCAGCTAGAAAATGCATCTGCAAGCAAGATATTAAAGAGGCAGCGCATCCCCGAGAGTGATCAGCAGTTCACACATTCTAGAGGTGCTGCTGCTGCTGCTGCTGCTGCTGCTGCAGCCACCGCTGCCGCTGCCGCTGCCGCCGCCGCCGAAGCTGCCACTGCCAGGAATATTAATGCAAACCACCTACTGACGTCTCACAAATGTAGATGAAAAAATAACAGTAATAGGAAAGGACACACAAAGCATTTGTTCAAAAGATGCACAAGAGAAAGATGGATTTCTTGATGTCAGGAGTATTTCTGATCTCAATATTAGTTGCAGTTTTCAAATACCATGAAAGCCATTTTGTTAAAAATCAACCTCTCCCACCCCTTTTCCACAGCAGAATAAAGATCCATTTGCTAAGCGAGGCATGGTTTTAAATTGGGTTTGATTGAAATTCGTCTAATGATGAAGCAATAAATGCACATTCCTTAACATGTGACTTTAAATGCATATACATGAAATGGCTACCAGATTACAGCCTCCTTCATTAATTCATTCTATATGGATCTAAACAAAATTACCAACTGTCAATTTCAAATTAGTCTCTTCCCCACAAGCACTGGAAAAACTGATATATTCTATTAAAATTAATTTTATATTAAATTTATGCAATTCATCCCTTGATAGCAACAAGATAATTTATTTTAATGAGTCCTCATACAACAGCAGCCTAGCATTTTACCATAAAAACTGGGTACCCTAAAAAATAAGGATCAACTCCATGTCAACCAAAAATAAATAGAAAAGTTAGCAAATTCCAAAGATAAACTTCAGGTGTCAATAATACTACCTTTAATCTTCAGGACAGCCCTTTCACAAGAATCAGAAATCGACCTTATAACTATTAAGTCTTTAAACATCCCAGAATTTTGCTAAATTATTAAGTCTTGTTTGACAATAGGCACCTGAAATATAAAGATATAAAGACAATAATTTCCCTGGTGTTTTTGGTGACAAAACAAATGCAACAAAGCAAGGTGGCAAAACAGCATAAGAGTTTAGAATAGAACCCAAGGATTCCCAGACATAAATTGGGATGAAACTGAAATACTTTTCTTGTTTCCATATTATTTTTGCTGGACTCATTTGATCCTCAACTTAATGAAAATTCAAGTCATTCAATGTTGGATAAAAATATCAACCTAAAACTACTCACACAGCAAATGCACAGATAGCTGATGAAGTAGAACACCCTGCTACCTGAAAAGGCTCCTTTGATCAATACAAATTGAAGGTAGTACAGACTGCCATAGAGTGCAAGTCTGGCTCTGCTGCAAAATGCACTGTACATTAATGTCTCAATAAAAGAATAACCTGAGGGAAATGTGCTGCCTGAAAATAAACGTCATATCTAAGTGGCTCAGTGATAGCACCATACCTGTCAAAGTCAACCTACAGCTCCTGTATTTGCCCAACCATGCTTTCTGTTTTCTAATTCATGAAAGCCAAAAACATAAAAGAACCTCAAAAGGTACTTTTCACCTTTCAATCAGCCTAGGAAATCCAGATTTGTCATGGATTAGAGAGTGCTAGTGAGAAAAAGCAACACTCAATACCAAATTTAAATGGTACACATTCAATAATCCTGCCATATCTGAAAGGTATTTTGATTTTGAGTCTAAAAAAGGAAATAGATTTATTATTACTTTATAGTCACTGGTACTTTAAAAAAACAACTTGGATATGGAAACTCAGTGATGCCACAGGATTCACTGACCAGCTCTATTCACTAGAGAACCATTTTTAGAGCTAAATTCTTCATATGCTGCAAATTAAGCAATATGCCAACAACAGGTAAAAATAACATTGAATTTTGCTCAAATACACACATGCAACAAAGGTTACAATATAGGTTTGCAGTTTTGAAGCTTTTCTGACAAGTATAAATTTTACTAAATCCTTTACTATGAATGGAAAGGAGAAAAGTATCTTCAACTTTTAGCACTAAACATTCTTTTTATTTAATTTATTTGAAGTCTGTGCTTTATAGAAATGAAATGTTCCTGCTAGCTATTAGAATAGCATAACAGCTTCTCAAAAAGCGGGGAAAAGATGTAAAAAGTGATAGATCTGCTTCTTTTTAAAAAGATCATTAGGAGAAAGTTCTCATGTATTTTAAACAATACAATGTGTGAACACATTATATCTCTGACCTATGTATATCATTTCTCCTAGTTGTCTTCAACTCCAATCCAACACAAATCCAGTTCCTGATTTCACAACAAACTCCATTTATCAAAACAACCCTGTCATGTTGAGTACCATTAACAGATAATGAAAGGAGACAACGGATGCAGTTACAAGCAAAGCACTCAGTATTCTACAGGCCTAAGCATGCAGCCTAGTGAGCTGACATCTGACTTTATCCTAACAATTATAATTAAGTAAAAAACCCAGTTAAAGTAACACTAGGGCTATGACCCAGAAATCTGAAATTTCCAGGCATCCTAGCAGTCAGACCTAATGCTTATGATATTGCTGGATACAATAATAATCCAGAAGGCCCTTTTTTCTGTCTTCCACTTAATCTTTGCTCTTCAATTTCTGAAGAAAGAACAAAGTGAGGAAGACTATGTTTCAATCTCCCACAGGCTGCAGGCTGAAGAAGCAGACCAATCCTCCCTTTGGAAGGGAGTGGGGCTGAAGGGCAAGGGAAGACAGCTATACATCAAAGGGCAAATAACACTTACCCAGAGAGAATCCTGATAGGGTTCATTAAAATTTTTAAACTGTCAGAAAGCCAGAGAAAGAGTTGTTCAAATCTTTCCAGGGAAAAAAACCCATTAAGCAAACTGAGTGAACAAATCAAAGAAACTTTGACATTATTATTACACTGGTGTAATAACGGAAACACAGACAGTCAACAACTGATATTTGCTGTAGGACTTTTTTCTCTAAAAGAATATTCAGAAGGAACTTTAAGCCCCAAAACTTTTCCTTTCACCAACTCATCAAAACAGATCTTCCAATTAAGCATATGCCTACTAAAGCACTAAAGTTGCTTAAGTGAAAGATAGGGGGGAAATGTTAATTATTAAAAAGATACCTATACCACAGACCTACACTGATAAACTTCAATGGGGTATGGGGATAATTCTGACTTCTCATTATTTATGTCAGTAAAGCACAAGCTTTAATGGATCCTATCAAAATGGAAAGGCTTCAAGTACTGGCCTAGCAACAAAAAGGCATACAAACATCTGCCTACATTCAGCTACTTGATGACCAGACAATTTTTTGGCCATAGCAGCTCATAAAGACTATCTCAGACATGGAGAGGTTGTGATCCATGCAGATACAGCATCCTAAGGATGAAAATTACATATCAGTTAAAGCCATTTTTCAAATTGCAAATTGATAAAGATCATTCTTTCAACTTATTTCAAGTTAAGCAATAAGGTCCACACATTATCACCTAGACAAAGAGCTAAATTTGTTGTAGTTCAGACAATATAAATATCTGAATATGGCTACATATTCTAGCTGAACATTTCCTTGGTCTACACAAAGGAAGCTACACTTCAGACATCTTGTATTCTATCAATCATTTCTAAGACCCAAAATATTTACTGCATCTTAATTTCATTCCTATCAAAAATTTGATGGTTTATTTTACAAACCTCTAAATTTTCTTGAATTAATTCTTTTGTTAATTTTTACTAATTACTAATAAGCAGCTAATAATAAACTTATGTTACAAAAATATACAACAGATACAGATTTCTAAGGACAAATCTATATTAAAATCGTTGATTTAAACCATTAGTAATTATCTCTTTAAAAGGAAGAAAGGAATTGCCCTAAAATGTAATTGGCATGAAGAGCAGCAGTTAAATAAATATTATAACAATTGAAAATTGTCAAATTATTCCAAAACATCCCTTAGCATTTCCCTCTGGGGGAAATTCAGTCATGGGGATTTGTTTTATTTTATTTTTTAAATGAGTATTTCTTCACTTATTTATAGATTTGAAATCTATAAATTCTATTACTTAAAGGTCAGTTATAGGTTATAGCCACAGAGTAGAATGAAATTTTTTTAAGAATTGTATTAACCATTGGACAATTAGATTATCAAATCAGTTTTCATACTCAGTATACACACATTTACAAAATTTTTCTTCATATATGAGGTCATTTTGCTTCCTTTTTATGTTGCCAATCTTGCAATTTATGTGTTTGCATGTCATATTTTCCCTCTAAAACATTTTCTGCAATTGATACCAGTGCCTTGTACAAAGTCATTTCCAAATATAAGTCTGTTCAAATGAATTAGAGGCAAGGGCAAAATTTCAGATTATATGTGGCCTAAAGAAAAACTATGGACAGGATTAGTAAGAGGCAGCAATTTTTAAAAATCACAAAGTTGATTTGGGATATATCTAAAGAGTAATACTTATACAACAAGCAATAATAATGTCATAGCTATCTGTAGGATTCTGAAATCAGAGAGAGTAATAAAGTGCTACAGTACTTGGAGTTCAGCATTGGATACACAAGTAAGTATAATCCCATTCATGTTAGATACTAAATATTTTCTTTTTTGGACTTGGCAATATATCTAATTAGTAAGAATTAAATTCAATGTCAACAAAATGGCACCAAAATCTACACTATGTACACTTTTGAAAAGAGCCAAAAATAACATTAGAAGCCACATTTAGAAGAGGCTGACCATTGCAAACAGCACACACACCCCAAACCTGAGAGAAAAGGAAGCAGAAGGGGTAGTGGAAAGATCATAGTATTTAAAGAGTTGGAAAAAACCTTCACTTTCATCTAGTCTCACTCCATTTTCATAAGAGCTATCTATCTACTCACTAGTAAACTCAGCTACTACATTAACTGTGTTAATTTCAGCAAGTCACAAAGGCTTGTTATGCAGAAAGTATTTCAAGATAACATTTTACATTAATTATTCCATTTCTTCTTCATAATTCTGTGAGGTAGGTTCTACATATCTAATCCCCACCTTATAAAGTAAATATCAATGCCAGAATTTAAAATCAAATCTCCCCAGACTCAAGTCTCAGTAATTTTTTAAAAAATAATTTTTCTACTACAAAATACTCCCACATTCACTCTTTCTGATTCTTAGTTTCCTCATCTTATTTCTGAGGTCTTTTCCCAATAATCTATAATACCTATGTATAGATAAAAATTATGGTCAGACTCAAAGTTCACAGTTCTTAGATTCAAAATAAATTCATTTATATACGGGTTAAAATGAACATAAAAACATGGTTTGTATTTACTGTATCTTTCAAACAAAACACTATTGAATGTTAATAAACACTTTAAAATACACACAAAACCCAATTTTTTCTGTTTCTTCATCAGTAATAAAACTAGCAATTTTGATAAAAACTCTCCCAGAAAACTATATAGTCCCAGTCTATGTATTTCCCATCCATGGAGCCAACGCTTCCAATGGAAGGGAGGCTTAAATCAGCACCATCTTTGGGTGAGAACCCACTACAGATATGTTAGGTTATTCAGGATTCATCAACAGTCCTCTATATGCATAGGCATACAACCCTGATTTCAGGATGTATAATCCTGATCAATGATATAAGAATAAAAAAATAAATAAATAAGAAACAGGGGAATGGAAGTTTGAGCAAGGTGATGAACATATATTAAGCATTTACTATGTACCAGACAGTGTGTTAAGCTTAGCCTTGAAGCAGGTAAAATTAAAGGCAAATGCTTTAAACATTTTTAATAGCATTTTCTCTTACATGTCAAAATTTACTGGCAATCAGATTGAACAAACAAAGCTACACCATTACAAAGACAATTGTCTCTTGAAAAGACAAAAAATATTGAGGTATAGAGATCTCTCATTCAGTGAAAGAGTTATGGTCAAAAAGACAACAGAGTCATATAGATGAACGAGCTGAGGAACTGAGAGACCTGGCAGGATGTTTAAGATGAGATCCCTTATGCACTTAGATATCTACTAAATGTAATACATTCAGTTGTAGGATCCAGCCAAGTTGCTAGGAAGCAAGTTATGAGAAAAGGCTTAACTCAAAAACACAGCAGGAATCTTCACAGCAAGAAATCAAAACATAAGCCAGGCCAGATATTTCAGCAAATACTATAATGTCTACTAATCAGAAACATTAACTTGGCTATTATTTTTTCTTCTGATTCGTTTCCCCTATTATTTAATACCTAGTAAGAAAGGTTAAGCATTTTCCTTTCCAGTAAAAAAAATAAAATAAAATAAATAAATACCCTATTCCAAGCATGTATCATAAAAATGAAAAATAGAAACTACAGATTGAAAATAAAAAGAATATCATTTCCCAGATTAAAACAAAAAGCAGAAAAGTATACCCATTTGGCAATTCACTGGTCCAAAACCAGGTACTTCGGTCTGGAAATGGGCTTTTATTTCAGGAGATAGCAATTTTAAAATATACATTCCCTTAAAAATTACACACTTGCTAAGACAAAATTATATGCCAAATTTGCACGAATTTTCAACCAAGAAGTAGAGGTTTACGTTTTGTTATGAAGTAAAAAAACATGATCATAAAGATCCACATCTGGGAGAAACTGGATATAATTTTCCGGACAAAGCAAACATTTGAACAGGCAGAAAACACAGCTTAGTACAAAGGAAGACTCAGGATTCCCTTTTAACATGTATATTATTTGAGTAATTCTAACAATAAAACAAAACACTGATCTTCCCCACAAATCTTGGGAGCTTGTTAACTTTACAAAGGAAAATATGATACCCCTATCAGCAGGCTCTGGTATGCTTACTATTCTAATGTAAAGCATGCTCATTCTCACAAGTGAAAGGAAGTGACTGCCAAAAGCTTCCTTTACAATCTCTTCAAAATAGGGCAAATCCTTTAATGTGAGATTTTCCTGACATTCCAAATGTAGTCTACACTGAACAAACAAAAATGCATTAAGCACTGCCCTGCTTGTATTATCTTTTATTGAAGGCCAAGCAGAGATCAGAAATAAGACCAAGTTATTTACATTTGGGGAGTATTAATCACTTTAACATTCTAGAGTTTTAAAAAAATTCAGTACACTTTCTAAATGACAATAACCACAGAATGTATCCATGGCTATATTAGTCTTTTTCTCAATAGAGCAAGATAAGCTTTTAAAAAACGGAAGTTTGTATAGTTGAAAAATGTGTAACTGTAAAAAGATTCATGATTATAGTTAGATGCTATGGTGGCATGGAGTTTATTTCTGCCAAGCATGGCTTCACATTTGAAAAAATTACTCAAAAATGCCCCAAAAAATAAAAGAGAAAAATCTCTGAAAACAAGACTTAAAAAAAATAGAATTCTAAATTATAGTCTGGATAAACACAGTAAGACTAGAACTAATCATAGATGAGATCCCAGAGATCATCTAGTCCAATCCTCTATCCAATGCTATGAACAATATTCCTAAGAATCATAATTTTTGAGTAGGAAGGAATAGAAGTCATCCATCTCAATTCACACATGTTGTTCACCTAAACCTTGAACACCTTCAAGGAAGGGGAATCCACCACCTTTCCAGGCACATCATTCAACTTTTGGAAAGCTTTTCCTAAGAAAGTCTAAATTGACCTCTTTTCACTTTCCACCCATGATCCTGGTTCTGCCCTCCAAGGCAAAACAAGGTAAGTCTAATCCCTCTTCAACATGACAATACTTCAAATATTTGAACACAGTTCTCTCTACCCTGAATTTTCTTTTCTAGAGGCTACATATGACCAGTTCCTTTAGTAGTTCACCCAACATCATGAGTCATGAACTTAAGGATCTTCATCATCCTAGTTGCATTTTCAGGACATATTACAGCAGTTTGTCAATATTTTTAATAAATATGATGTCCAGAAAGCACAACAGTCGACATGAGATCTAACAAGGGCATTGAAGGCATGACCCTCAAAATGATGTCCAAGTCCAAATTGGCTTTTTTTGGACTGCCATGTTACATACTAATAAATCATATTTCTGTCAAATGGTCATCTAAACAAGTGCCCTCCAAACGGTTTTCATCACACATAACTATCAGTCAAAAAATGTCTCAAAGCAAAAAATCTATCTAAATAAGGAGGGAATCTAGGATTTGGGTGTGGAAGACAAGGGGGAAATTTGGGAGCTTGTACTGCAGAGAAAGAGGAAGAATCTTGGAGTAGGATTCATCATACTGAAAAAAGAGGGGCAGTTAGGAGGCACAGTGTTTTGAGAACCAGTCAGGCCAAAAGACAGGAGGTACTGGTTTCAAATGTAGCCTCAGACACTTACTTCCTAGCTGTGTCCTAGCCCAATTTCCTAGCCCTTCCTACTCAAACTCCTGGAACCATTATCTATACCCCTCTGATGTGATGTCACCATCCCCACTTAGGAAATCAGTTAAGCTATTAGAGATGAAAGAAATGTTACTACTTTATAATGCATCCTGTTTCATGTTATTCCATGTTAATATTAAGCAAAACTCTATCTCTCATTTCTTTCCAGCCACCTGTCCTAATTCCAATGTCTGGAGCCCCATAAAATAAATCTAAAACCTCCAAATTTAATCTAGTTGCATAAGAGTAGAAAGAAAAAAAGAGATTGCAGGTATCTATGGTAGCATCAAGTTGTAGCCTTTGAGCAACAGTTACCAATGGTTTTAAGGAGTGATACTTGTCCATTTATACAAATTTTCTATTGAATTAATACTCTTTTTAAGTCACTATGCTAACATGAAATTACTGGATCCAAATGTTAAATTAGCAATCATCCCTCCTGCAAGGCAAATTCTGCACTGAAAATCTGAGGCAATTCAGATTATCAAACAAACCTTTTATCCCTAGCCTATTTTGCTTTGAAGAGCACTGTAAAGAGATTATGTTAAAACTGTATCATTCAGAGTACAACACACTCTTAGCCAACAGACAAGGTAGCATTTTGCTTACAAAATTCCATTTGATACTTCAATTTTTTTATCATCTTCCTATTTTTGAAAGCCAATGAATTTATGCTTACAACTACAAATCAGATTTGTCATTACTAAAATCCATTTTAAAGTAAGTTAAATTTTATATGTTACCAGAACCATCAAACAACCAACCTTCCTAAAACCCAGATCATGTCCATTTATCATCCATCTGGTCTCTGAAAGCAACACTTGGTAAATTATATTTGATAGCCTGTATTGTAAAGATGAGGTTAAAAAAAAAAACCAACACAAAAGAGCTTTTATCTAATCAAAGGTTTGCTTGTTTACTTCATGGATGTGTCAGGAGGAAAACAACTTAAATGGATTCACAATTTTGATCAAAATCATAATTTATTAAGTGTTTTTAATAAACCATTTATCCAACCAGTAGTCTTATAGATTATTTTTGCCACTGTCCTAAAAATATTCATGCAAAATTGTATCAATTTAGAGTAACTTTGCTTCCTTCTGACTCTTCAGAATGAGTAATACAGTTAGCACAAATCATCTCAACAAATGTAATGCTTGGAAGAAAACAAATTTCCCCTTACTCCCAACCCCAAACTCCACAGAAACCTTACTTTGGGTCACTGTAAGAAGATCTAGTTTTTTAAAGTTTTTCTTGGTATTCAATTTCCCCCTCTTTAGGATAGAAAAATAAAAGGAAACAAATATCACAACTCTTAGTAGTTTTCCTGCAACTATGCAGTACTAAATGGTCCATATCCATAGGATAACAAGAGCATATTCATACTAATGAAAAATAGGAAAAAAAAAAAGTAGTTAGACATGGAATCTCACTTGTTTAACCATTATGTAAGTTTAAATACTTTGAAATATTAGAATACGCTTTTCTAATAAGGGAACAAAAAAGAAAAAAGGAAACTAATAATCTAAAATTTCAAATTACAACTTGATCACTTAAACATAGATTAAGCAGACTACTAAAATCAATTCCATCTGGATGTTCTCTTAATCCAAAATGAACAACCTAGTATACATACTAAAAATCTGGAAAAAATTTCAATCAATATATCAAATTACCATAATATAAGAGAGAAGAAAGGCTGTGAGGGCAGAGGCAAGTTAATGTAGTAAAAACTAAAGGAAATGTATGATATACGGAAATGATTCTTACCTTGTGGGTAAGAGTTAAACTCTATTACATACTAATTTTGTGATCCTGGACCTTTCTTTCATCCTCAGTTTCCTCATCTACAAAACTATGGGGATGGTCCTTTTCAAATAAAACAACTTCTAATAGCTGAACATTCAGCCATTCATTTAGTAATTTTATCCTCATTTTACATCTTAGGAAACTGAGACAGACAGAAACTAGTGACTTTATCAAGATCATACAGGTAGTAAGAGTATGAGACTCGATTTGAATTCCGGTCTTCCTGACTACAGATATATACACCTTGATGCCACCAATCAACCAAACAAAAAAGCATCTATTAAACTTTTATATATTTCAACCACTCTGCTAGGTGCTTATATACAAATAAAAAAGCAAAAACAATCCCTGTCCACAAGAAGTTTACATTCTAATGGGGGGAAGCAACATGAACATACAACAGGTATATATGTATATAGCATATGTGCAAGGTAACTTAAGAGGTAAAGGGATCCAGCAACTAGATATACCAGGAAAAGCCTCCTGCAGAAAGGGGAATAGAAGCTAAATCCTTTGAAAGAGTCCAAGTATTCTAAGAGGTAGAAGGTGAGGAGAAGAGAGAGCATTCCTGACAAAAGAAATAGTTGGTGCAAGTGCATGCAGACAGAAAATGGCAGATGGAACACTGTATGCTAAGAGCAGCAAGTAAGTCAGACTGAAGAATGTATGAAGGGGAGGAACATCTAAAAGCTAAAAAGAAAGCTTTAAAATAATTTTCAATATCCAACAAAAGAGTTTCAATTTGAAACCAAAACTCTAAGAAACTCCTGAAGTTTAATGAGTAGGAGAGTGAAGTGGTCAGATTCAACACTTCAAGAAAATCACTCTGGAAACTGAAATGAAGTTGGATTACAGTGGGGAGACCATTTAGAAGGCTATTAAAAGACTCCAGGAAAAAGATGAATCCAACCTGAACCAAAGGAGCTACTATGTGATCGGGGAATAGAGGACATATGCTAGAGAATCTGGAAAAATAGAAATAAAAATATCTGGCAAATGACTAGATATTTGGAGTGAGAAAATAGAGAGCTGAGGATGACAACAAGTTTAGAGAACTGAATGACTAAAAGGATATGATTTCCATGAAACAGAAGTTCAGAACTGTGGGATCCAGGGAAACCTGGAGTCATACAGTGAACTCATAGTGATAAAGGGGATAAATGTCTTAAGATAAAGTAAGATAAGGGTCAACAGGATTAGGATAGGGAAATAAATCTGGATAGAGTGAACTTTAAAAGAAAGGAGGCTACTGAAAAATGACAGTAGAAGGTAAGATTATAAGTGATCATGGAAAACAAGGAATATTCTGAGCCTCCCGAGAGAATCTGTGAATCAAGGGATATAAGAGAAGGTATAATTGGTAACAGAAAGAATGGTCATAGATAATAAGCCAAACAAAGGAAGTTACATCTCAAAGAACATCAGATGTTGGAAGAAACAGGAGAGGAAAAGACTAATATTTTGTTAATTTTAGAGCCAGCATTCCAGAGGGCACAATGAAAGTAATCAAAAGATATGGAATGTGATGCTAGGAAATTATGGTTGAGGCAAATGCATAGAAGGCATTTAAAAGACGATTGACTTGGCAGGAAGGGGGGAGTTCAGTATCACTTGAATTCGGAGAATGAGAGGTGAGAAATAACCTAGACCCTAAAGATGAAACTACAGCACAGAAAGATGTTACACAGAGCCCTCTGCCCTACCTCCCCACCAGAGTTGATTACCACAAAGGCAGAGGGACTTGAGTGGAGCTGCTCCCCTCCCCCTCACCACAGTCTGGAGACAATTTTTCCTATCTCCTACTTGGAACAGCCCAGTGGGAGCCCACAGGGGGTACAATGGGCAGCTCATAGGCAGCAGAGCTGTAAGGGAGCAGAACACTCCAGCCACTCCCCTACCCATCTCTATACTAGCTGAGGACATTCCTCACTTCACCCACCCCTTCACCAAGCAGCCCAAAGGGAACACTTTCTCCCTCCCCAGTGTGGAGTAAGAGGGGATGGAATTCACCTAGCACTGGGTGGGAGGAGGGACACCAAACTTGGTCTAGGGAGTGGAATGGGGGCTATTAAAAGTTCACATCCCTGCCCTAGGGAATGAAGGTAGGCAGAGTATCATTGGACCATTAGAGCCATACTGATAAAGGAAGGTGATTAGAAGGCTCATCAGAACCCTTGAGGTTAACTGAAGATGCTGCTATGTCTCAGGGGCATTTCTAATCAGAACAAGGAGGGAGGCAGTGTTGCCTCTTACTGAGTGAAGATTACCAAGAGACATAGATCAAAATAATAACTTAGGAGTGCCTGTAATAGTATAGGACATAAGAACAGAGGTTAAGGAAGAAATGTTAAGTTAAAAGCAAAAAAAGATTAGTTTCGTTTTAGATTTGTTCAATTTGAAGCCATAATAGAGAAAAATAAAATCCTTTTCCTAACCACATTTTATCCCCTTTACAGACTGTGATATTCTAAATAGATATTCTATATCAGGAGTTTATCAAATGCTAATCTGTGGAATTCAAAGAATCACAGAATTAGAAGATAAAAAGAGACTTAAGAGATAAGCTTTCATAGTTTGAGAATAGAACTCAAGAGATCATATAGCCCAACACTAAGAATCCCCTTTAAAATATCCCCAACCACAGGCAGGTTTTACTTAAAGATCTACAATAAGAAGAAGCAACTAACAGCTTACTCAAACATGGTAAGATAACTCGAATCATTATTTTCCCTTAAAACCAGCCTAAAACAAATCCTGTCTCTACTACTATTCTGCCATACTACCTGTATAACAATATGAGTCATTTAGCTCCTAGAAGATTTACTTTCCTAATCTGTAAAATAAAGGGGCTGATCTATCCAAGGTCTTTAAGGTTATTTCCAGATCCAAATCAATGAACCTCTGAAATGACTCCCCATCCTCCTTGAATATTACCTTTGAACAAAGAAAAACAAATATTCAATACAGTGACCATGTCTAACAAAGCACACACCATTCTGCACTGAGAGTCTGATCCAGCCCCTCAAGATCAGCAAATTAACAACTCTATTCCCATGTCCAACCCCACACTCTTTGAAAGGGTGTTGACAAGAGCAATGGAAGAATGAAAAAGGAGTTCTTAGGCATTTACCATAGATCAAGAACATGTTGAATGCAAAGAATATTAATACATGAAAGCAAAATAGACTCTTCAATTAAGAAATTTACACTGGTGATGTAGATTCTAAATGATCATCCTAGGGCAAACATCAAAACATGGAAATAGATTCTGATCAAGGACACATGTAAAACCCAGTGAAATTGCACATTGGCTATGAGAAGGGGGCGGGGGGAGGAAAGGAAAGAATATGATTCTTGAAACCAAGGAATAATGTTCTAAATTGACTAAAATTTTCAAAAAAAAATTTACAGTCTGTAAATAACATAACAACATAACAAATAAAAGGGAGCTATTATTGGAAAGAGAGAGGATCACAAAGTGGAGGCATTTGTTTGGAAATAATCCAGATCCTAACATGAAAAATGAGTTTTATTTTATAAGTTTATTTTCAAAGGCCATGTGGTAAGAGCAAAGTCAAAATTCCAAAGAGGGTGGAAAGAAGAGAGGAGATAAAATACAAGCTGTAAGGTTTTGGTAATAGCCAGGAACTGAAAACCAAATTATGGAAAATTATTACCAACAAAAAGTTTACGTTTATGTTCTTTTGTGGTAGGAAGCTACTGGAAATGCAAAGATATCCTTGAACTTATCCTAAACAATTCCATAGTCCTGCAGAGGAAAAGGATGGTTTGTTTACCACCATGAACAAAACTTTGCTCCAATGCTCTAGGAACTTTCCCAGAATTACAAAAATTGTATGAAAAAAGATCCATGATGCTTTGTATTCAAAAGCATCAAGAAACTTAAAACAAAGTAGCATCAAAATCTGAAATTACAAGTAAAAACTCAGTAATTAATGAAAAATCAAAGTAGTAGTATCAGAAGCAATCATTACATCTATGATCAAGAATATTAAAATATATATATAAATGCAATGATGAGATTTGAATCTACAGAGAGCCAGTATTTAAAGTTTGTTTGAATTCATTCTATAATATCTGAACAAATTACTGCTGAGGTATTTTCAAATAAAATTAAAATGACAGCTTGAGGCTATAGATGGGAGGAGCTGGAAGGGAAAAGAGATGTGTCCAAATTCAAAAGATTCAAACTAGATCCAAAGTTAGTATATCCATTATCGTTTTTTAATACAATCAATTGGTATAGAATCTAAGTTGGTGAGCTAAATGAAGAAAATATGAAAAGTTAAAGGAAGACAGATGAAACTTTAAACAGATTATTTCAGCACACCCTAGCATATCACCAATTGTACCTCCCCTATAGGATAGGGACAGGAATAAAAACAAAAAGAAAATGTGTCTTGAAGGAGGTGAAAATCTAATAGAGGAGAAACATTTGAGGAAGAATTAATGGACTATGGAGGCACAGTTAAGAATATGAATCATTTAGAGGAAAGGAAAGTAAATGTTAATATACCTGATGAAAAAGAATAGAAATATTTCTAAATAAATTTATATAATACTTTAAAGTTTACAAAGAATTTTACATGTTACTTCATTTGATCTTCACACTAACCCTAGGAGGTAGGATTTATTATTTGCCTCATTTCATAGATGAAGAAACTGAGGTT
Organism: Monodelphis domestica; assembly: GCF_027887165.1. NCBI lineage: Eukaryota > Metazoa > Chordata > Mammalia > Didelphimorphia > Didelphidae > Monodelphis > Monodelphis domestica. The sequence continues at coordinate 402,166,701 of NC_077230.1, read as the reverse complement.
GAGAAAGATTAAATGATTTGCCCAAAGTCATATGGCGAAGTAAATGTGTTGAGTATAATTTGAATTCAGACCTTTCAGACTTGAAGTCTAGTACCACCCATGTGTTTCAAGTAATTACTATCATTGTTTTAAAAAAAACAAAACTGAGTCATTATTTCAGGAGAAGCTTGGGGGGTAAATAAAAGCACTGAGCAATTTTCTAAAGTTAATAATTCATGATATTCTGTTCCTTCAGTTGATTCTTGCCCAGATCATTGTCTATCTTCATACTCAACCCAAGATGTTTCCAGCTCTCTAGTTTATCTATCCAAATGCACTGTCTAGAGAATCGGCATTCTTCATCTTCTTAGATAATTCAGTACTATGTGGCTAGAACAAAGAAAAACTTGAAAACTTTTGATCATGTTTATGAGGCTCTGAAATGTTTCAGGGACTGATACAAACAACACAATATTTTCCACAAAGAGGAACATCTGGAAGACTTCATAATCTACACAGAATTCTTCTTCCAATGGATTCTCTAGAGTAGACACACTAGGTTATAATGGAAAACAGTTTTGATGAATGTTTTTTCTATTTTAGGACAATCTAGATATAAAAGTTTCTTAAGTCTTTAAAAGAATTTTACGGTTCTGATATATACATAGGGAACAAATTATTAAGAGAAGAATCTATAATATAAGGCTGTACTTTCTATACAAAATCAAATACTTTAATTATAATCAAACAATAATCAGAGTTGGATTTACACATTCTCTATCTTTTTCAGGCTATTTGTTACTGTAATGATGTGATCAGCTGTAAAAAAAAAATTGAAAAACTTGACATTTCTTTTTTCAGGCCTGCCAAAATATTCACTTTTTATCTAAATACATTCTTTAAAATACATATGCCTTTTAGAAAAGCAAATAACCTTTATAGGTGACAATCTGAAAAAATAAATGGAAACAAGTGAAATAATTAAAGGCTAACACATGGCCAAATGCAAATATGTTTTAAAATATCTTAAGATAATTGCAGACTTATAAACTTAAGCAATAAACCTGAACAGTGAATAAATGGAATAAATTTCTACTATGTTTTACTGGCCAACTTGTTCTCACAGAAATCATGTGTGTGGGAGACAGGAGAAATTCATATCATAATCCATAATACTTTTTTACATAGTACTAGAAAATATTATTTTATCAAAAAAGTTCAGTCTAATGAAAAAAACCTCAGTTCTTCAGGACCATTAAGTTGCCCCACCTCCCAAAATCATGTTATCCTATAAATTCAGAAGCCAGTTAGTTTAAAAAAAAAATAGTGATAACCTTTACTAGCTGAGAGGATGTGACCTATTTCAACTTTTACAATGATTCTGTAGATGTATGAGCTGAATATTGCCACCTTCTGGCAGAATTCTTCAAAGACTGCTGTAATGAAACAGAACTAATCCCAAATTAAATCTGTCATGTCAAAAAGAGAAAGGGAAAAAAAAATACAAAAGCAGTCACATATAAGCCAAACCCAGTGATATGACAGCAGGCCCTAATCACTATGATTTTTTTTCTCTAGATAAATGATAAACATATCATTGCCTAAAGTACCATCTATTAAGAGATAAATGTCATAAAACAAAGGTATAAATATTTAACCACTGTTGAATTTACCTTAGATATTTTTAACTGCCTACAACATTTAATCAGATTAATAATACACATGCTACTAAGCATAACAATTTTAGGAATCAGAGAATAGCCTTTAAAAAAAGACATGGAGGGGCAAGTTCTAAGGGTTATTTCCAACTACTTTAAGCAAAACTGAAAGATAACCTTTGTCTAAGAGTTGCATTTTTGAATGTCATTTGAACACAATGCCTAAATTTTGTTTGGGATATTGACAAACTGTTGAATTCTAATGCAAGTGTTTTATCAATGAAGTGTTCCTGTGTTTTTCACAAGTCCATTAATAATTTAAGAACACTTAAAGCTTGGTGAGCAGCTTCCACATGCAACAAAATCTACTTATTCTGGTTTGTGAGAGCTAATTGTGCCAAGTGTGGCAAATTAAGATGTAAAATTATATTTTAAAGTTTAAACTTTGAAAGTATCAATGACTCAAAAAAAGTATATCATCAAGCAAAGGCAAAACAAACAATGCAATACTTATTTGAGTATATTTTAACTTACACTTTTATCAAGTTTCAGATATAACTTTACAAAGACCACAGAAAGAAAAAGAAAGAAACATTAAAGGGAAAAAGATAGTCTCCCCTATATCCAATAGAAACCACCTAAAATGGACACTTTTCAGAATAAAATTTGGGGAGGACTAATAATATTAAACAAAAAGAAATGCAACCAGTGTGCTAATTGTGTGTGGCTTACATAGGAAGGCTGACATGCATATTGCAAGTAGTGACTGAAGGGTCAGTTAAATAGTGAGAGAGTGCTTAATGGAAAAAGTTAAAAATATAAAGAATCCATTTACAGGAGAACAATACAATAAAAACTGGTCAAAGTATAATCAAAGTCTATATTTCCAGCTTCAACCATAAACACAGTTGAGAGTGGTTAACACAGAAGACTTAACTGCATGCAATTTCAAGCAAGTAACATCTGTCTTACCTTGTTAAATCCTCCCTGGATTTATCCTCTGGGATGAGGGAGAAAAGAATAATGGGGGGCTTTGGGGGGGGGGGGTGCACATGCACACAGCAGGGTTGGAATAACACTGTCCAAGGTGAACAGAATAATTAAGCTCTATTCCCCCACAACTGGGTTACAAATTCATTAAGAGCTCTATCTACAGCACTGAAATTTTCCAAAGGATAAGGTCCATCAGTCTAAAGCAATGAATTAACACCTACTGTGTTCCATGCACATTACTAAGTGCTGAGAATACAAAAAAAGGCAAAAACATGGTTACTGTCCTAGAATTCTCCAAGGGTGGTGGGGGTAGAGGGTTGAAGGAGAGGAGATAGTGACAACAAGGAAACAACTATGTAATTAGAGGATCAATGGAAGGTAATCTCAGAGAGGCACTAAATGTAAGTGATGATACCTTTAAGGAAAAGTATCTTGGGGAAACAGTATGGCAAAAATTAGATTTACGTCAATATCTCACACCCTATAATAATATAAGGTCAAAATAGGAAAATTGAAACTATATGCAAAGGGCTTTAAAAGCCTGCCTACCCTTTGATCCAGCCATAGCACTGCTGGGTTTGTACTCCAAAGAGATAATAAGGAAAAAGACATGTACAAGAATATTCATAGCTGTGCTATTTGTGGTAGCAAGAAACTGGAAAATGAGGGGATGCCCTTCACTTGGGGAATGGCTGAACAAATTGTGGTATATGTTGGTGATGGAATACTATTGTGCTAAAAGGAATAATAAAGTGGAGGAGTTCCATGGAGTCTGGAAAGACCTCCAGGAATTGATACATTGTAGCACAATCGAATGTAATAGACTTTTCTACAAGCAGCAATGCAATGACCCAGGATAATCCAGGGGAATTTTACGAGAAAGAATGCTATCCACATCGAGAAAAAAAAGTGTTAGAGTAGAAACACAGAAGAAAAACATGATCAATCACATGGATTGATGGGGATATGATTGGGGTTCTGATGTTTAAAGATCACTCTATTGAAAATATCAATAATATGTAAATAGGTTTTGAATAATGATACATATGTAACCCAGTGGAATTGCTCCTCAGCTCTGGGAGGGAGGAAAGAAGAGAGGAGGGGAAAATCATGAATCATGTAAGCCATGGAAATATATTCTACATAAGGGGGGGCATATGATTTAAACATAAAGACTGAAATTATAAGTAAATTAGAGTAACATGGAACCCTTTACATTTCAGATCTATGGAGAATTGATGACCAAAAGAGAACATTACATGATGTAAAATGAATAATTTTAATTATATTAAATTTAAAAGGTTTTATATAAACAAAACCAAATGCAACCAAGATTAGAAGGTAAACAACAAACTAGAAGGAAATTTTATAACTAATTTCTCTGATAGTTCTTTATATGTTTGAGAAATAAGACCTCTTAAGTAAAATTTAAAATAATTCAAGGCATTTACCCAAATGATAAATGGTCAAAGGATATGAATAGTCAGTTTTCAGATGAAGAAATCAAAGTAATAAAAAATCACATGAAAAAATGTTCTAAATTCCTCTTGAATAGAGAAATGCAAATTAAAACAACTCTGAGGTACAAACTCATATATCTATCAGATTAGTCAATATGATAGTAAAGGAAATAATAAATTTTGGAGGGAATGTGGCAAAATTGGGCATTGCTGGTATAGTTGTGAATTGATCCAACCATTCGGCAGGTCAATTTGGAATTATGCTCAAAGGGCTACAAAAACTAGAAAAAAATGCATACCTTTTAATCCAGTAATACCACGACTAAGTCTGTATCCCAAAGAGATTTTTTAAAAATGGGAAAGGACCTATTGGTACAAAATATTTATAACTGCTGTTTTTATGGTGGCAAAGAATTCAAAGGTAAAAGGATGTCCCTCAATTGGGGAATGGCTGAAAAAATTGTAGTACATGATGGTGATGAAATACTATTGTGCTATGAGGAAAGATGAACAGGATTACTTCAGAAAGAACTAGAAAGATCTACATGAACTGATACAGACTGAAAGAAGCAGAACTGGGAGAATATTATACACAGTAATTAAAATACTGTGGAATGATCAAATGTGATAGACTCTGCTACTAATAGCAATAAAACAGTCCAGGAAAATTCTGAAGGACTTATGAAAAACAATGCTATCCACCTCCAGAGAAAGCAGTGTTAGAATATAAACACAGATAAAAACATAAAGAAAAGAAAAAGAAAGATATCTAGCAGAAGGCAGAAGATGAGCCAAGTCCTACAAGAGCAAGAAAAGCCATGAGGAAGAGGTGAGGAGGCAAGACTGTCTACCCATGGAGGCCAACAAGCAAAAACTCAAGAGATTCAAATAGGCCACTGTTCTTAAAACAGAATAAGTGGGAGTTTTTGTATGAGTTTAAAATGCTAATAGGTCTAGTTTGAGGGATCCAAGAGGCAATTGGAGATAAGGAACTGAAGCTCTCAAAATTGATGAAGATAAGAGATGAAGATATTTGGAGATAACACAGAGATAACTGAAAAATTAAATAGTGGAGAGAAGATTACTTAGGACAAGGTCTTGTGGGTCCATTCATAGGTAGTGGGAGTGATATAAAGACTGAATTAACTCTGAAATTCAGTTCCCAATACCCTTAACCCTGAGTTTCCTTACTACCTCTGGAGAAGATCAACATTAGACAGTTCCTCCCAGATCGTATATTTAATAAGGAGACCAGTACAGCCATACAATCATCTCTTCACCCTGCTCTCCTATTTTCCCTACCCTATTATTTTCAGATGTTTTATATATTGTCTTCCACCATTATATTATGAGGTCCTTGTTTTCTGCCTTTCTTTATATCCCCAAGTATAGTAGAATATCTGACATGAAATAAGTGCATAATAAAAGTTTACTAAGTGAATGAATGAATGAATGAATGGATGGATAGATGGATGAATGATGATGATGATGATGATGATGAAAATAAACTGAGAGCAAAAAAAGGAGAACCAAAAAAGAGTAGGGTCATGAAAAACTCAAAAAGCAATACTATCAGGGAGAAGTGCATGATCAAGAATATCACAGGAAGCAGAGAAGTTAAGGATGAACTTCTTACAAACATCTAAACAAAAGTCTTTAGATTTGGCAATTAAGAGAACTCACTTTGCAATTTCAGTTGAAGGGTAAGAGGGAAATCAGAATGCAAACGAATATGGAAGAGATTGAGAAAGGAGTAAGAAGAAGTATGAAAAGTGACCCATTTTCTCAGACGCTAGCAAAGAAGGAGAGGAAATAGAAGATGATTATTGGTAGAGACAGTAGGTTCATGTTGTTGTTTGTCCTTCATTTAAAAAAAAAAGAAGCAAGGAAGAAGATAGGTACATGTTCGAGGCAAGGCAAGAGGGCTAACAGAGAGGATCAGATTGAAAACTAGAGAGAGGATGACAGGATGAACAAACTGCTGGGAGAAGACAGAAGAGGATAGGATGAAGGGGATGTATCAATTTTTCAAGGAGACAAGAAGGAAGTGATATTAAGTGTAGTAAGTAGTAAAACTATATAAGTGATTTCTGATGAGAAGAGAAGCTCATAACAAATTGGCTGAGGAATTAATTCATGCCCAGACGAGTTGTGTGCTACCACCTTAGCCAATAAATCTGCTTATTTCTTCCACGGTTAAAAGGAGAATAAAAGGAAAGACAAAATGCTTCCATTTTAATGAAAATTTTAATACTAGTTTGAACCATCTCTGATCCAATCGGAACATAAATTAAATAGAGGAGCAGACAGAGTCTTTAAATTCCTAGAACCAAAGCAACTTTATTAACTTCTTTGCAAATAATGATCATGTTTTCTTCATAATTCTTCTTAGAAGATTTGCAAGGAGTAATATCAGTCAATAAACAACAAAAGCTCCTAAAGCTCCATTTAAGAAAGTCATTTCTTTATTTCCAGCCTGGGCACACCATCCTTGGGATTATCATCAATTTTTCCTGCCAGGAATCTCTCCTCTCCCTCCTGTAGATTCCCTTAATTATTTATTTATCTTATGCTACATATCCCTTATATAACTTGTTATATGTTTGTTTGTCTCCTCTACTTGATTATGAGTTCCCTGGAGCCAGAGACTGTCTTTTGCCTTTCTTTGTAATCCCAGCACTTAGTACAGTACCTGCTACAGAGTCATTTATACCTGATTTTTGCCCCTTTTTGTATCTCCAGTGCTTACATACTGCATGACACAAAGTAAGCATTTAAAAAATGTATGTTTTCTAAACATGACTGTTCAGCTGAGATCTGGAGTGAGCTCATTTGATTTCTAGCCCTACATGTTAACTTGCGACACAATTTCTAAATAGAGAATAATAAAGATAAAAGTATATTAATATATATTCTTTTCCTAAAAGGAGGAAGTAGGTTGTAGTGAAAAGTCCACTATATTGTTTTTTGTTTTTTGTTTTTAATTTATTTCATTCAGGGAAGAGAGGAATGAAAGGAGGGAAGAGTAATAAACAAAATAAGTACATGTTACATGAATTTTGGTGAGGGGTTTTTAAGTGAAAAGAAACCTTATAAAATAAACTGAAAATCCACACTTTCAAGGTTATATACATCTTAATCCATATAACATTAAGTAAAGTTAATTAATCTCTAAAGACCTCATTACACTCACCTTCAAAATAAGGGTTTAGGACTAAATGACTATAATGTTCACTCTAAATCTATCCATAAGAAATTCTTAGGAACCTAGTTTCCCATATGTATTCTGAACTTAGGAACAATTTTAGAATATGGTTTTAGTCAATTAAGATGTGTTTTCTGTTTATTTCAGAATCAGTTACATAAAGAATCTTGATAATTGACAAGGGGATTGACTCTCCCCTTGCCTATTTTTAAATTTATTCAACCAGGGGCAGTTGGGTGGCTCAGTGGATTGAGAGCCAGGCCTAGAGACAGGAGGTCCTCCATTCAAATCTGGCCTCAGACACTTCCCAGCTGTGTGACTCTGAGCAAGTCAATTAATCCCCATTGACTAGCCTGTATCACTGTTCTGCACTGGAACCAACACACAGTATTGATTCTAAGATGAAAAGTTTGAGGTTTCGTTTTTTGGTTTGTTTGTTTGTTTTTTTAATTTAAAAAAAAGTGAGTAAATTTTGGCATAAACAGCCCAAAATTTTTTCCCTGTCTAATTCTGTTTTATAATGGCCTGAAAGATATTTAAGAGGGTTCAATGTTGATGAAATCACTTTTACAGCCAGAAATTGAATTCTATTAGTTCAAACTATGTTGTATGCAGACTATGTTGTATGATTTTTACCATAATCAATAATATCATCCAATTAGTCACAGTATTAAGAAAAATCGGGCAGTCATGAAAAGTATGTGGCAAAAGCAGTATTCACTGCCAACAAAAGCTAACAAATGGACCAGCTATACTTTAAACTTTAAGTAGGGGGTGGGAAGAAGATAATCTCAACAGCAGACAGTCTGACTCTTGCTGATGTTTCAGATAAGCTGTGATGCTAAGAAAGGTTTAAAATTAGAGACAAACTACCTTCCAGCTCTGAATTACCATCATTACATTTCACAAATCATTAGGTTGGGGCAGTGTACAACAAAATAGGAATCTAATGCTAAAATAACCTACCAGGCAGATGTGGCCCTCAAATGAAGCCTTTACATCAAACAGATTCATACAGTGCTCATATTATATAGCCTCTCACCAAGTTTGCTATAAATGATTTTGTTCCAGGGCCCTTGGCAATTTCTCACATATAACATCTAAGAGACAAGTTGTAATCTTTCAAGAGATAGAAACAATTATCTCTAGAATCCCTCTTAAATTAGCATTAACTTTATTCAGTTTACATGTTTAACATATGTAGAAGGACATTTTATATTTACAAATGAAAGATGTATGCATTTATCAAACAATTAATGTACATCTATTATTTGCAAGGTCCAATGCCAAACAAAGACACTATGGGGGACACAAGAAAAAATAAAATGTGCCCCCACATAGCTTACAATCTACAAATAAATTGTTAGCATTCATTGAAAATTTCAGTGGCATTAAAATTTCCATAAACCTCTCTTAAAAACATAATACTCTCTAAATATTCTTACTTGGCTAAGCAATTCTTCTCTGCCTCCTCTTGCTCCTCATTCTCTTCCTGAGCCCTTTAATATAAGCATTCCCCATATCCTTGACCCTTTCCCTATTTCTTACTACACAAGGAGTTATTAGGATTTTTACCCAATAAAGATCATGAGGCCTATCTACAAGAATAGTACTATTTACTACTGGTGACATGTAAATCTCATTAACAAAGAATGGATCCCTTTTCCCAGCCACCAGCTGAGATAAAGAGACAAAAAGTATCCTGCCCCAGATTAAGGGAGTTGTGTTCTTTTTATAACTGGCCTGACAGCTGGACCTTAGGATCTCCCTTGGCAGTTCCTATTGGTTGATGTTTCAAAATAGGAGGTAGATTTAGAGACTTCAACTCCTCCTTAATTACTTCATCACAAGAGAAATGTATTCCTACTAGGAACTTGCTGGGAAAGCTAGCACAAGCTTTTGCCAGCCACATGGCCAGACCACTATCACAATTCAATATTAATTTTCCACAGTGCTTAACCTAGAGGTCCATGAATTTAAATAAGGAAAAATTACCTTTTTTTCACTCATCTATATTAGCGAAAACTTAACACTGATTTCTTCTTTCCTTCCTTCTTTCCTTCCTTTCTTTTTTAAATGCTTAACTTCCATTCTTAGAATCAATACTATGTATTGGATCCAAGGCAGAAGAATGGTAAGGGCTAGGCAATGGGGGTTAAGTGACTTGCCCAAGGTCACAAAGCTAGAAAGTGTATAAGGCCACATTTGAAACTAGGGCTTCCCATCTCTAGGACTACCTCTCAATCCACTGAGCAACCCAGCTGCCCCATTAACAATTCTTTCAAATGTTAATGTTTTTAAAACTTTCAAGACTTAGCAGAGCATCTAAAAGATAACAACAAAGACATCGAAGAGGGTCCATATCTTGGAATAAAGGAACTGTAGGGATTAAATTTGTGGTTGGACTAAATATAAGAGAATGTGGTGGCCAATTTAAAAATAATTAATAGAGCTCAAGTCAAAATTACTTTTAGCAGCTTTATTTATAAAAAGAGAGGGAAAGAGTGAAAGTAGAGAAATGTATTAAAGGGTAGAGTAAGATCTCTAACCTAATAGACTAAATATTTGCTCCAGTTCACATGGCTGAACCTAGGCAGGGCCAGTTAGCCCTCAGTAAGTGGGCTCGGTAGTGAATACAACAAGGGTTCCACCCATGCAGGTTCCTCCAAGAAGAGGAGGTCTCTCTGGAAAGTAACCTCTCCAGAAGCCAGGAAAGGAGTCAGCTTTTCACCCATAGCTCCACATTGCAGCAGTCTTAGGCCAAGATACTTCAAGAGGTCAAAGAGCTCGCAAAGACCTTCTGACTGGAAGTTTAGGCCTTTTTTAAAGGCCTTTTTTTACATCATGTCCTATCCCTTCCTACACATTACAGGGATCAATTGCAGTCTCTGAATTTGCTTAACAGTTGCTTCTGGAGATGTGAACCACTTTAGTAGGAGTGTCTTTGCTTTTGTTATGTATTTTAATTCAAAATCTAAGAATTTTGATTTTTGGGGTTTTTTTTTTGTTTGAGATTGTATTTCTATAAAAATCCAAGATTTTGATTTTTGTTTGAGAAAAGATCTTCAAGGAAGAAGCTTGATAACTCCTAAATCCAGAGAATGAATTATTGCTGAAAGATGCAGAAAACCCACACTACATCAAGAAGATCAGGAATGAACTTTGGATATGGTTGATTGAACTGAAGTTTGATTGAATATTTATTGTAAATGTACACATTTATGCCAAAAGGGACTGCCCCTTGTAAACCTCAAAATTCCTTAAACTTATAAATGTTGGAAATTTCACCATTGGGATATTTCATACTTGGAAAATTTCTTACTGATAGTCTATTGGAATGGGAACCCCATTGGCATGGGAGGTTCCTTCTCTTCCCTTCTTAAGATTACTTTAGGACAGAAACCTTTTGCTGAACAATGGAAAGGACTTTGACCTATGCTTAAGCATAGAACAGGAATTTCTTTGAGTCATGATTGATTTTAGAATTGATACAATGGAGATACTTGGAATCAATCTCCACCCTATTCAGTCCTAACAGGATTGAGTAAGGGCTGCAGCCTAGATCAAAATTTAATTATTCCAATCTCTACCCTACTCAGGTTAACAGGATTTAGAAAGGGCTGTAGCAAAGGAGCAAAGATTTAATCATGACTCAAAGAAATTTAGAATTGATACAATGGAGATACTTGGAATCAATCATGACTCAAAGAAATTCCTGTTCTATGCTTAAGCATAGGTCAAAGTCCTTTCTATTGTTCAGCAAAAGGTTTCTGTCCTAAAGTAATCTTAAGAAGGGAAGAGAAGGAACCTCCCATGCCAATGGGGTTCCCATTCCAATAGACTATCAGTAAGAAATTTTCCAAGTATGAAATATCCCAATGGTGAAATTTCCAACATTTATAAGTTTAAGGAATTTTGAGGTTTACACCCTAATTTGGCTTTCTGTCAATGCGCCTAGCAAAACATTGGTTTTGCTTTCTTTCTTTCTATTCCTCCCTCACTACTCTAATTTCCTCTTAGAAAATTGAATATTGTATGCATGTGTAGTTAGAAGTACATTTAGGATTACAAGATGATTATGTTAAATGATCAATGTGGAGACTAGTCTCCCAATGATCATCAGGGGGGATTGTGAACCTTAAAAATTCTCAGACCCTACTTCATAAGGTTTGGTTAAGACCATTCCCCATTTAAACAATGAAGGAACTTAGATCAGGAATGTGAGCATTCCTACTTAAGCATGCTTGAGGGGAAGAAACTCCTTGCTGAACAATGAAAAATACTTAAACCCATACTTATAGTAAGGCAAAAGTTCTTAAGCTGTGCCTATTTTTAGATCTAAAGCAAAAGGGTGCTAAATACCTATAAAGGTCAGGCAACTTGTGAATTTACAAGGAACAAAGAGGTGAGAACTTACTCAGAGTTTTTCTGGTGTGAACTTAATCAAAAATTTAAGCCTTCTTAGGTGTGAATTAAGAATGCTCTGTCCTTTGGAAAATGTCTACTGTGATTGGTAGATGTGAGAACTTAGGGGAGGTGACATAGGAGAAAATTCCCTTTAAAAGGAGAGGCTCAAGACAGTCTCAGGACTGTCGGAAGAATCTCTCTCTGGAGATGGAGCTGGCTGAACTGGTGTCTCTCTGAACACTAGAATCTTTGCTTGGACAAAATCTTGTGGTGAGTGGATAAAGGACTGACTGATCTTTCTCTTAGGGCTTGGGCCTGGGCCGGCCTATCCTTTTCTCGTTATTTCCTTTTTCTCTCTCTCTCCCTTTCTTTAATTCCTCATTTGTATTAATTAAAATCTCTATAAAACCCAGCTGACTTGGGTATATTTAATAATTGGGAATTTTCCCCTGGCAACCACTTTATTTTTAATATAAAAAACATATCTTTGCGGTCACAATTTAAGCAACCACTCTATTATCTGCCATAGTTTATGTCTTCCACTATTTTAATTATTACAGTTAATTAACTCTTTTTTTTTTTAACTCTTACTTTCCATCTTGGAATCAATACTGTGTATTGGTTCCAAGGCACAAGAGTGGTAAGGGCTAGGCAATGGAGGTTAGGTGACTTTCCCAGGGTCACAAAGCTAGGAAGTATCTGAAGCCAGATTTGAACAGAGGACCTCCTGTCTCTAGAACTGGCTCTCAATCCACTGCGCCACCCAACTGCCCCTGATTGAATAAATTTAAAAATAGGCAAGGGGAGAGTCAATCCCATCTTCACAGAACCAAGTAAAGTTACTCGAGATGTAAAATCTGAAAACCAGAAATCTTAGAAATCTTTCTAAATAATGAATCTTTGGCATCTGAAAGGCTGATTAACCAACTATTCCTTGTTTCCGAAGAGCTTGTCCCACCCTCCTTTCCATTGGTCAGTTGCAGTTTCACTCCCCATCCTCATGCCCATATCTCATCAGGTACCAATTCTTTACTATATTCCTCCCATCTGTCCCCTTCTCATCATACACAGGGCTGTTATTCTAGGGTCAAGTTCTCATTCTCTTCCACCCAAATTAATTCAGTACTTGCTACAAAGTCCCCCTGATTCCAGTCTCTCTCTTCTCATATTCATCCTCTGCACACAGTTGCCAAAATTTTCTCCCTTCAATCCAGATCTGAGTATGTCATTCCCTCACTCCAAAATCTTCAGAGGCTTCCTACTACTCTAAGTATAAAATATCGAGAAGGCAGAGTTCTCAATTGTTACTTTATTTCTGCTTTCTCTATTAAGGATAATGATCTTTGAGTGGGAAAGGAAACAAAAAACAAAAAACAAACAAAAACAGAAACAGCTAACAATTTGGATCCTCAAGAAAAGGAGAAATACTGCATCTTCAATAAGACGAAATACAAATTCAGGTGCCAAAATAACTTACAGGTGTGATTTCTGAGCCACTGCCAGTGTTATTTGAAAGACTGGAGAAGAAGATACTATATACAGACATGGACAAGGGAAACTGTCCTTGTTTTGTTTGTTTTAAAGGAAGAAGAAAAAATTTCAATTCCTGGGAAATATGAAAATATACTATTAAAGAGATGGTTAGTGAGCATTAAGAAAAGAAATGAATCACAAAGAGCCATTATTGCTTTATAAAGACTATCTCACACCAGACTGACCTTAGTTCTTCCTTTGGGGTAAACAGTATTATTAAACTGAAAGACTGGTCAGGGAAGCAGAGAGAGAAGAAAAGAAGAGGAGGGGTAGGTGACAGGGAAGGGAGGAGGAGTAGGAAGAAGAGAAGAAAGGGAAAGAAAAAGATAATGCTTCATCTGTTAGATCTAGAAAGTCAACACCTGCCAAATGGGCACTTAATAAATGCCTTATTTAATTGATCTCTTTTTGGGTAACAGGTTGAATATGCAAAGAGTTAAATGTAGCCTAGATGACAGGAAACACTTCCTAGTCATGAGAGCTATCCAAAAGTGGAATGGGTTGCCTTAGGAAATACTAGGAACTCCCTTCTTAGAAGTCTTCAAGCACGGACTAGATATTTAACATGTCAGGTTCCTGGTCCTATGGATTTTTGTATGAATTTCTGAATTTCTGTTGGAATTTAGTGAGATCTATGATAGATTTCGGGGTGTCCTTGAACTTGGAAGCAAAATAATTAGGTTCCTTTGTAATGCTATGTATGTTGTTTTATGGTTCTGAGAAGATCCAAAAGTAGTTCAGGATAAAAAAAAAAAGGCTCAGAACCCCTGGACAGATACACTGAGATCTCTTTCAAATCATTTTCTTGTTACATTCTATGACTCAGTGAAACTAGGCAACTCTCTGGCCCCCAAATACTTCCTCCATGCCTACATTTGGGCTGGTCAATTTGCTCGATATGTTCTCTATCTCAATCTTTACTATTAGAATTCAATCTATTCTTTATAGATCAACTCAAAGCTTCTACCTCATCCTTTAGAAAACTTTCCTTACCACCTCCAGAAACATTTTAATAAGGATCTCCTGCTTCAAATAGCACTTTGTTTTATAACTAATTCTCTAATCCTAGAATACTGTATCTTATATCTAAGCATTTTAAATAGTTTTTTTCCCACTAGAATAAAAGAACTCCAAGCTCAACTTTCTCAATCTCCTAGAACCTAGCACAGAGCATTTTTAGTAGTTACTGAATATTTGCCAGATAAGTTAAAATGAGTTGCAAGGAATAAGGTATAGCAATTTAATAAGTAAAAAAGTTATCGAAAAAATTATGCATGCTCTAATGCAGAGGTGTCAAACTCAAATAAAAACAATCCTGGGGGCAGCTAAGTGGCTCAGTAGATTGAGAGACATGCACAGAGATGGAAGGTCCTAGGTTCAAATTTCACCTCAGACTCTTACTAGCTATATGACTTGACCTCCATTGCCTAGCCCTTACCACTCTTCTGCCTTGGAACCGAAACATAGTAGTAATTTCAAGAAAAAAGATAAGGGAGAAAGAAAACAACAAATTAACATCATCTATATGATAATGTATATTTATGTATTTTGTTAACCATTTCTAAATCATACTTCAACCTGGTTAGAACACTAAGGAGTTTTATACGTAGCTTGCCACATCAGTGTTTGGAACCTCTGCTCTAATGATTAAATCTAGAGTTATGGAACAAATTCCTGGCTCTTAGTAGGCATGTTGCACACAAGATCCCTCTACTATCTGAGCTCTCAATTCAAAATGGCATATAATATATGCCAAGTGGTTTGAAAGCCTCAATGGTTGTATGAAAAAAAAAGTATCACATATACAAAACTTAAAAGGTTTATGTGGACTAACAAAAGAAGACCTTTCATTTACCTAGTCTTTGAGAAACTTGACTCTTCTCAAACAGAAACAAAGGAGTTACTGTTTCCAATGATTAGAAATGTGTAGACAGGACTTAAAAGTCCATAACCAAAATCACCTATAACCACAAAACTCAAGAAATTAACAGGAAATTGAGTGGAAAGGAAATTGTTGAAGGTTAACTAAAATTCAGGTTTTACACATCATTTATTTAAACATAGGATATTAACAGATGTCTGATGTTGGTGGTTATTTAAATTCCAAATGAAACACAAAACAAAAATAATTATTCTCCAAAATGCTTCAATGTATTAAGGGGTTATACTTTTTCTCTCTTTTATAATTTGATTACCTTTTATATCAGAGAATAAGGTAATGGGAACCCCTCATTCTCTAGAAGTCTCCTCACATTATTACTGGAAAGAAAAACTAAGATCCTGTGAGATTCATTCAAATTTATATGCACAGACAATGCTAAAGAGAAGATGAAAACCAACCTTTCTGTCAAGATTTTCCAACTTAACTCCCTCACTGTCCAGTACGATGCAATTGCCATAAATGTTAGATTTACTCAGTGTCATAAATTCCATTTCTATCTTATACCAAATGAAATCTGGGCATGGCAAGGTCATTTGTTTTCTATAACTATAGGATAAAGTAAAAATAAAACAATCACATCAGTAGAGTAAAACAAAAAGACAAAAATGTTACTGGGATACATTCCCTCATCATTTTAAGCAATTGTGAACAAATATGAGAACTAGAATAGTTCTGGTGTTGTCAGGTTTTTTCCAACAATAACCTAATAGAGGGGGCAGTTTATTAGAATTGGATAAAGTGCTAGGTCTAGAGTGAGGAGGATCTGGGTTCAAATCCGCCCTAAAACAATTGCTTCCGAAGTGATTAAGGAAATCACTTAATGTCACTTGCATAGCCCTTGCCAATTTTCTGTCTTAGAACTGATACTAGTACAAAAAGTACGGGTTTAAAAATAAAAAACTATTAACTCTTACCCTGAGAACACCTTTATGTAATAAAAAGAAATTTAGGGTTAGGATTAATTTCATTAACATATGAGAGTCTTGAACAGCTGAAGTATGAAGTTATTCAAAATGTCCTATTCAGAAATAAAGGCAAAAGTTTCAGTTCCCCATTCAATGCCTTAATTTCTAATTATACTCCTTCTCACTTGGTAATGACCACCAGAAAAAGAGAATATAATGTATTTGTAATTACTCAATTTCAGCTTTAAACTTAACTCCAAAACTTTAAAGAGTCTGGTTGGTATTTAACATTGGTAAAATAAAGAGGGGGGGGGGGGGTTTCAAGATGTCTCCCAAACTTCTCTGACATCAAACAATACTTTCAAAACTACATTTTTATGACGTGTGTAAATGAATCAGAAACTTACCAATTAGATTTCCCTAAATACCCAGGATTTTAAAATTAAGGGAAAAAGTGATTGGCAAAATGTGTTTTGGGTTGTGGTGAATGAAAAACATTTTAAAAATTGTTTCAAAATGTTCATTCAGCATAGACATAGAAATTCACTAACCAATCATTTAGCTACTTTAATGCACTTTCACTTCAGTGATATTCAAAGGGAGCAGTTGGGTGGCTCAGAGAATTGAAAGGTAGGTCTAGACATGGGAGGTCCTAGGTTCAAATGTGGCCTGAGGTACTTCCCAGCTCTTTGAGCTTGGGTAAGTCAATTAACTTCCATTGCCTAGCCACTCTTTTGCCTCGGAACCAATACATAGAATTGATTCTAAGATGGAATATAAGGATTTTAAAAAACTGATATTCAAAAATGTCAGAGGCAAGCCAAACATTATCAGAACATTTACAATGTTTCCTAAACAAAATAAGTAAATAAAATTTTAAATCCAGAAAACAAAAAATTAGATATATCTCTCTTTCTTTTTTCTCAAGTTCCTCAAAAGGTTGAAAAATAAACCCAGTAACTACTTCAATTAGATGAATAAAAAAGCTCAAGCATGTTACAGTTTCAAATTGTGTTTAACCTTATAAAGGAATTCCCTAGGCCAAAAAAAATTTTTTTTAACCATCTAGAATAGCTTTGACTTTCCAAGCCAAACCAGAGCATTTCTTTCCAAAACTCAATTTTATACCAAATTGGAATACCATGTGGTAGGGAAAGTATTCAGATATTTTAATTGGTTCAACAAAATGAAATGTAAACTTCACAGACTATCTATACCTGCTGAATTACGATGCCCTCTAGAGTTTCCTTTTAGTGTCTAAGCAGCCTGAAATGATTAAACATCAATCTATGAAATGTGCTTCTAATAATAAGTATAGTAAGATTTCAAAGTTCTTCCATTACAAGCTGTAATATTTTGTTAATGGATTATCATTAGATATAGAAGCCTACAACATTCATGCTTCTTAGGGGGTTGCACGTACTTTCCCACATGTCAGGTAAATATCCATAAGGAAAATGTCACAAACATAGATGAATTCCAAAAGGAAAAAGCAAATATAACAAACATAAATGTGACAAATTCTAAGTACTTCAGAGGGTGGGAACCTGGCAATGACCCTCAGAATTTTTCAATCTGTACAGCTTGGTAAATAAACCTCTGCCTCCAACCTGGCCAGTCTTCTATCAAAATCTATCCCCTGCTATTTTCATCCAGTTCTCCACCCTGCAACAATTCTGCTCTGCTGTCCCCTTCATTTTTATCAGAGAGCAAAACTTTTGCAATGGGCTCAAGAAGCCACAATAGGAGCCTTGGTCAGGATTGTTTCTGATTACCATATATGACACACCCTAACCACATCTCTTGTGTGCCTGAGGGGATTAAAAATATATCAAACTATTACCAAGGTATGAAAATCCTAGGTCCTATAAGCTGAAAATAAAATTTAAAAATAAGCACACAACTCTATTTAGCAAAGATAACAACAAAGGTTTCCTTAATGATTTGTATTTTTGTGTGGTTTTAGTGGTAGAAGAACTTAATCTAATGAAATTCTCTCTTCCAGGTAAGTTAGACAGTTACCAAAGTGCAACTTCCAGTTTCAGAGAGTGGCCCAGAGCACTGAGACATTATGTGACCTAAAGCCAAGTCATCTTAATTCTCAGGCCTTCTCCCAAACCACTACAACATGATGCTTTTCTAATGGTTTGTACCTTTTTATTGTGCAAATGTATGTATGTTTTATATACATGGAAGTACAGTTTTCTACACTTGTCATATTATATAGAAATTTGTTACAAACATACTATATAGAAATCTCCACCAAACTTGACTGGAGAGAGGGCATGAATGAAAGAATCAACACTGCCTTCAGTATCATAAATAGTATATCTCAATAAAGGAACAATATTCAAATGACAGCATTCTCCCCAGAAACACTTGCCTTAGGAATCTCACTTGGCCAGCTACACAGGATTCTTGCAATTAATTCTTTGAGAGGTGGTAAGCTATCATTCCAAGTTAGGGGAGCAATTTATCTGCTTAATTCTGATATTGGACATGCTAACTTGTCTGACACCCCAGAAAAAAGTTTTCTCCCTAACTCCAACCAGAGACATAACAAGGGTAGAGTAGCCAAGAGCTTAGTGTTATGGATCTGAAAACACCTGCACTCTCTAAACAGATAGAAACCACTAAACTTGAAACATAGCAAGAATAATCAGTAAAGATAGAAATATATCAAGTAGTAAGCGACTTGCTTTTTCTTAGCTCAGACCTACACATCATTGTGTAGGGCATTCTAGAGCATCTTAAAGTCTTTCCCCTGAAGTGCCTTGTATTCTGAGGCCTCTCACAATTTCAACTGAATCTGTGGATTATTATTTCTCCTTACCCTGGGGTACATTGTGGTGTTTGCTCCAGGTACCAGAATTATTAAAACTTTCCCTCTACATGAAGTGATTTTCCTTGAGCATTCTGTTTGGATTTCTTCTCTGCATTAGATTTGCATGTGTCATAGCTTCTCACCGCCCCCCTCCCACCCTAAAGGATACGTTTCTTCAGAGCAGAAGTAGTTTGATTTTTACTTCTAAAACTCCCAATGCTCAATGAGATACTAGCATTTATATATCATCTACTATATGTCATGCATTGGATTAAGTGTTTTACAAATAATATTTAATCTTTTCAGCTACAATTTATCCATTTTACAATTGGGGAAACGGAGGCAAACTGTCTTAAGATCAGACAACTGGCAACTGTTCAAGGTCACATTAGAACTCAAATCTTCCTGACTCCACGGTGCCACCTAGCTGTGAGTTTATGAAACTCCAGCATTTATCTTACTCTGATCTATTAAATAAAAGCAACTGCATTCTTTTGAGTGAAAGGGTGAACTTGGATTTCCATATGTTCTAAACAAAAACTGGGCTAAAAGGATCATAGAATTCAAAAGCTGGAAAAATAAGAGCAGTAGAAGAATTAAAAATCCATGAGACAATGACAAAGAACAAGTAGTATTCACGAACTCTGATCCTTGTCTCTCCAAGAGGATAATCTTCAGAGTAGGAGGTATGAAATAAAAATGTTAATAGGGGATTGAAATCCCAAATAAATAACAAGAAAGCAAGAAAGCACCTAGTTGCCTGTAATGGATTCAAGTCCTTAACCCTAAATGAAGGATTTGTATCCAAGGGCACTAAAAGATCTTGCAAATGTGACTCCTCAATATTTGTCAGAGAGATCAAATTCTTAGCATCAACAACACAAAGTAATCACAGAGGTGGGGGTTGGGGGAGGGAGGAACGAGGAAGAAACCAGAGAAGGCTTATTACAAAAGATCTGAGCCAAATCTTAAAAGAAATTGGGAAGGGGGTAGGGATGGGGAATGTTAAGCTACTAGGTGGCTTGGTGGAAAGAAAGCCAGGTCTGAAGAAGGAAGATACTGTGTTCAAATCTGACCTCAGACATTTCTGAGCTGTGTGACCCTTACTGCTCTTCAGTTTTGGAAATGATACTATCAATTCCAAGACAAAAAGTAACTGTTTTGTTTGTTTGTTTGTTTTTAAGTGTATTTGGAGGGGGCAGCTGGGTAGTTCAGTGGATTGAGAGCCAGGCCTAGAGAGATGGGAGGTCCTGGGTTCAAATCTATGCTCAGACACTTCCCAGCTGTGTGACCCTGGGCAAGTCACTTAACCCCCATTGCCTTAAAAAAAAAAAAAAGCGTATTTGGAGACTGGATTTCTGGTCCATTATGAGGCTTAAAATCAAAAAGGAAAACATAACAATCATGCACCAAGTATTTTGATAGTCAATATTTATACTGTTCAGAGATTCATAATGTAAATTACTTCTGCAATATTTCTGAGGTGTCCAAAAGCAATTAGCAGCTAAATTATTGAATTAATTAGTACCCAAGAGTAGTTTTATACTGTATTCCCTGAGAACTCTTATTTTTAAATTAATTTTTATAATACCTTTTGATTTAACAAAGACATTTCCTGAGCACTACATCTTCTACCAATACTCATTAACTTCACTGTCCCTCTATTACTTCTACAGGAAAATGTAAACTCTCATGTTTGATATTAAAAGCACTTTACATTTTTTGGCCCATTCCCTGTCTTTCCAGCCTTATTACACATTATTTCACTTCACAAAACATTAGACTACAATCATACTAACCTTCTTAACATTCCTCACATAAAACGCCCCATCTTTTATCTCCATGTCTTTTCATTTCTAGAGTGTCCCTTATACTGATAATCCTATCCCTCCTTAAGTGCTATTAAATGACCTTCCCTCCAAGAACTGTATCTGACTTCTACAAAAAACCTACAAAATAGCATGTTGTCTCCCTGTTACAAAGTAAGCTACTTGAAGGCAAAGCTTTTGTCTTTAAATGCCCCAATGCCCAGGCTAATTCCTGGCTTGGTACATATTTGTATATTAATAAGTCCTTGATGGACTGGCTGATGCAAGCCAACTATTTTATAGCATTCGCTCTTTGAAAAAAGTGAATGATCTATTATTTACAAAAAGGAAGGGCATATCCTTTAACTTTAGCCATATGATAGTAACAATAACAATTGTGTCTGACCAGTTTTGATATTCTCTGTGTATAATTGTTCTTTTGTCTCTGGGTTCTATATCACTTCATACAAGCCTTGCCTTTCTAACTTTACAACTCTGAATAAATAATACTTGTTTATAGTTAAACAAGTTTATACTGTTTCGAAGAAGGGGTGAGAACTAAGAAAGAGGAAAGAAAGTAGGGCTTCAAAAAGGTCCATTTTTTAAAATTATATTTCTTAGCTGCTTTCAGTTATAGCTCACAAGAGATCTACCTGACAAAGAAAGGTTTTATCTATGTTCCTAAAAATCAATGATTATCCTTCTAATCTTTCTTTGAAGAGTATATTCATTCATCCTCTAAAGGGACTCAGAAGCACAATCAGAAGATGTTCAGGGCGTACATAGTGCCATTCCAAGACATAAGAGACATGGGAATAGGCTAGAATAGCCTTTTTCCTTTAAAATAAGGAAGTGAAAAATTAAATTAGGGTTTTTTTGTTAACTGGGTAGTCTATTCCTTGAGATTCTTTAGCTAGAGCATACCCACTGAAGTACCGTCATCTTGGAACAGAATTAACTACCACAGAAATATCTAGGATTTTCAGAAATAGTCCAAAAGTCTAATCATTCTGAAAAACAACTGAAACTAAATACCACTGGTCTACAGAAGAAATAATAATTTTTAAGTATTAAACCTGAATCATTCCTGTAAAACAAAAGAGTCCATAATTATTTGGATCAAAAAATACTATTAAAAAGTAAGAAGTTTTTAAATAAAAAAACTTTAATCTGAATTTATATGCTATACATTAGAATAAAAACTTGTCTGAATTTATATAATTTATATAATCACAGAAATAAACATTTAGAAAGGACCTCTGCAGTCATCTAGTCCAACTCTTACATCAAAGTAAGCCCCACTCTAATATTCCTGATAGAAATGGGGTGGGAAGTAGGGAGAATCCATCCCCTCTGCAAACACTCAATTTCACTTTGGTACATATCACTTTGAGTGTTATTTAATCAACTGTTCTCACTGTCAAGCCTCAGATGAATTCTTTCTACCTTTCCACATACATCCCCTTTCATTTCTGCCCTCACAGTCAAAAGGAAAAAGTCTAATCCCTCCTCTCTATAACAAGCCTTCAAATCCTTGGAGAGAACTGTCAGATCATTTCCCCTTCCTCACCAACCACTACCATCCACTAGTCCCCAACCCAATGCAACCATTACTCTGGATCAAACATATTTAGTTCTTCTACTAATCCTCCAGTATCATGAATTCAAAGCTTTTCACCTTCCTGGTGTCCCTCTTCTAGACATAATCAAGTTTACTACCAATGTCCAGAATTGTGGCGCATTGAACATAAAACAATACTTCAGATGAGATCTGATGTGAAAGGATTGTAGCAGGACCATCATCTCATATCCCTAATGATAGAAGCTAGACCCCTCTTAAGGCAACTCAAGGCAAACTTTAGTCATAATAATCATAATCATAATAATGGTTAATATCAAGGATAGAGTCCACTAAAATCCAAGATTCTCTTCAGAACAATTGACATCTGTCCATCAAATAATTGTAAGGTCCATATTTGGAACTGAAGGGAAAGATTACATTTATATCACCTGAAAATGATCAGAAATCCTATTTTGTAGGGTGGTGGTGAACCTATGGCATACGTGCCAAAAAGAGCATGCAAAGTCTTCTTTGTGGTGTGAATCTTAAAACTGCTCAGACTCTACTTCAGAAGATTTGATTAAGCTATTCCCTGTTTTCTACAATGGAGGTACTTAGTCAGGAATGTATTGAGAACTTTAAAATTACTCCACCTTGCTCAGACAGTGCCTTAGGGGAAGATAAAGTTGTAAAATTCTTGATTGAACAATGAAAAGTCCCCAACTCATACTTATAGTGAAGCAAAAACCCTAAGGTAGGTGGTCTATTTTAGATCTAATATAAAAAGGTGATAAGTACCTATAAAGGTTAAATTAATCATTAAAAGGTCAAGCAACTTACAAGGGCAAGCTTAGCAAAGAGATGTGAAATACTCAGAAGATATAATCTAATCCTAGAAAGTGATAACAAAAGAAGATGTGAACTAAGAATGGACAGTCTTGGGGGAAAGTGTCTACTGTGATTGGTAAATGTGAAAATTTAGGGGAGGTGACATGAGAGAAAATTCTCTTTAAAAGGAGGTCAGGAGTTCAGAGGAGCTGGTTCTCTGAACTTAGTTGGAGTTTGGTGTTAGTTTGGAGGAGCTGGGTCTCTGAACTGAGTTCAGGAGTTGAGGATTTCAGGGAAGGACTGGAGTTTTGCTTTAGGACGATCTTGTGGTGAGTGATAAAAGACTGACTAGTCTCTCTTAAGGTTCAGGCCTAGGCCATTTGGCCTAGGCCCTTCCTACTATTTTCTCTTTCTCTCTCTCTCTCCCTTCCCTTAATTCCTTCATTTGTATTAGTTAAAATCTCCATAAAACCCAGCTGACTTGGGCATTTTCATATTTGGGAATTTTCCCATGGCGACCACTTATTTTTTAATTTAAATCAAGACACTAAAAATTATAGTTACAGTTTGGCCAAAACCTTTACAGTTTTGGCAATTCACAGTCTTGACAGCCACATTTTTCACGGTTACAGTGGGCATATCTGCAGTTACTGGTCAGAGTCTGTTACTAGAAAGCTCAAGGGACTTGGGGTCTAAATCAGATCTAATCATTTTCTCTATAAGAACAGTAGTTTATAACAACTAGCATTTATATAGCACTTGGTGCTTTGCAAAGGATTTTGCAATATCTCACAACATTCCAATAAAGAAGGCACTACTATTATTAGCAATGGAAAAATAAGGGAACGGAGGCTGAAAGAATTTACATTAAAAACCCCTGGTCATACAGACACTAAGTATTTGGGTCAAGATTCAAACTCAGGCCATTCTGACTCCAAAGGTCAACATTAACCAAAAGAATTGCTAAATTATCAGTAAACTAAATCCACAGTATTTGTATCATCCATGAGATTAGTAATACTGTTTAAAAAAAAAAGTCATGAGATTACTCTTGCATGACCTACTCTTAACAAAACCACGATGGCTCTTTGTAATCGGTTTCCCTTTCTAGAGGTTGATCACCATCAAAGATCTACTCTAAACTATTCTCAGGAATTGAAGTAAAGCTCGATAGTCTATAGTTTGCAAACTGTTGTTTTCTCTTTTATAAAAATAAATGGGACAATATTCTTCCAAATCTTGAGTTAATTATCCCATTTTTATGAACTTTCAAATATCATGAGTAATGGTGGTTCAACAATCACATCAATCAGGTTTTTCAGGAATTGGGGATGCTGATCATCTGATCCAGATTAAGGAATTTCTCAAGCTCAGCAAAATGCTCCAGTGTTACCTCCTTATTTGTCTTATGTATCAACCCCATGTTGGTCATTTATTTTTATTGTGTCCTACATCTTTCAAAGAAAAAACAGACATAAAACAATGTGACTGGAAGATAGGCTTTCTCTCCACTCTCCCTGAAGAAATCCTATTTGTCTGGAGCAAAGATGCTATACCTTTCTTAGTCCTTTAGCTGCCAATACAGCTTTTAAAAAAAAACCTCGGATGCTACCCTTAGCAACACTAAATACTCAGCTCCCTCAGTCCTATTTATTCTATTATAGGGTAGGCCACACTCTTGCATTCATCCTGTTACCCAATGGATAATTTCACTAGACAGTCATATCAGTTGACTCAGGAAAATCTAACTTTTCCAATTCAATTGTAATTGTTTTACTTTTTGTCCTCAGAATCTCATTCTTGAGAATTTCCTTGGACTGAATCCCCAAAAGCATATTCATCTGTGAGATGCAAACAATCTTTCCTCTGAATTCTTTGCAATTTGATTTTCCAGAACCTAGAACTTGACAACCACATACAGGTTTTCTCCCTAATAGAGTTGGGTGTGAAGCCAAGTAGAATGGATTTCAAAGTCATTTCACTGACTCTCAGCACTACTTTAAGTTGCAGAGAAGATTCCTCATCTTGGAGTTCCTTACATTATTATATTGTAAGAAATAATATATATTGTATATTATAGTATAAGAAATAAGATTAGGACTCTGGTACTTATATTTCATAAAGTTTATTAGTTACTTGGATACAGATAGAGAGAAAAAAAGCCTATTTTAGCTAGTCAGGTAGGTGGTCTCAGCCTGGCCATGATAGTAGCTCCCCCAGCAACATCACCTGAGATAAAAAGTGAACACTTCCTGGATCGTTGCTGTTATTCCTCCTTTTACATCTGGATCAAGTTTAGAATCATATCTAGGATGAAGTGTGTAGGTCATACTCCTGTGACACATGCTAAGTGATGCAAAATTACACAGACTGACACAGACACATGTAGACCATACCAGCTGTATGTATGTACCCAGAAAGGTAGAAATTTCCCCACACAATGCCCCCTTTGATTCTTTAGGAGACCAGCATGTAAAAACCAACTTACTTGAGTTTTCTACAAGATTAACATGCCAAGCCTCCCCAGTGAATCATTCCACATATGTAGATTATACCTCTAAAGATTCTCTTATTAGAGGTGGATAAAATATTGCACATTACACACAGAGGGAATTACAACCATTTTGGGGAATAAGAGAGAAAGAAAAGAAAAAGGAGGAAGAAAACAAACAAACAAAAAAGATTGATAGACACATTGACAAAAAGCCAATTGGGGGACTCCCCTTTGGCGTAAGAGTTTATAATTCAGAATAAATAACAGGTTCAATCCCCTTCAGTTCAGTTCATCATATGCCAAAGTTCACTCTGGATCTTTTGATATAGTGTGTGGTTTCTGTAATCATCCTTATGGCATCTTTTCAGGAAGATCCACGTTCTTGATTCAGGATGCTGGCAATTTTCTTTTCCTAAAATTGCTTTAAAAGATCTTAAACCTTGGATTTTAGGATAATTATACAATCCCCCCTTAGGAGGGGATTGACCAACACTAGAATCACCCTGGGGTACATGGCTGTGTTGAGATATATAAACCTATTTTCAAAAGAAAAACAAAAATGAAAAAAACAACTAGAAGAGAAAAAATTAAATTCTGGATGAAAATATATATCAAAATACTATGTGTATAAAATTATGAATAAAAAAAAGAAAACCAAAACAGTTGCTTGAATCCCCAGCAAAGCCCAATTAAAATGGCTTATGTACTACAACAATGCAGGACAATTGCAGCAATATTTCATTCATCAGCAGCTAGGACTGTAGAAAATTGCCATACTATAATTAGAAGGGAACAAAAATCTGAGGTAAAAGGGAAGTATGATTCCCTGGTGTGATTTTACAATCAATCTCAGGGAGAGGAGAGCCAAAATGAAAGCCAAACAAAGGTATTGTAGAAATCTGGCATAGGGAAGTCCAACTTCTGAATTTGTCAAACAGTCACTTCCTCGAACCTCAAAACAAGTCCTCTCCCTTGGTGATAATCCTCATCAATCCCACAGGGATTAAAGATCTCCCTGACCTTGTGCTTCATTGCATTGTGCAGTGACTCCTTAGTAATCCCTTCTTCTGAAATCAGACAAAATTATTAAAGTTTCATAATACTTAAGAATCAAAAGCAGGCTTCCATAGTCTAAAACTTTTGGGTATGCATTGATATGAGGGATAATAGATACTGTAAACATTCACAAAAATCAAAACCATTAATACTAATTCCATGTACCCAAGTCCAAAAAATGAGAAAAGGAAAAATAATTTAAATCCTATTGAAAACATTAAGAAAATGATTTTTTTTAAATCAGGAACTCATATTTAATGTATTTGACAATGGGTCAGGTGTAGAGGCATAACAAAAGGATTCTCACTCAAATGTGAGCTCTATTTCCTCTCTAACTTGGCCATGATCCATGGTGTGAGTGTATATAATTTTTTTCACCAGGTAAAAGCTTGTTATAAATAGTAATAGCTTTCTATCTCAGGTGATGGCACTGGGGGAAGCTACTACAGTGACCAGGCTGAGACTACCACATGACTAGCTAGAACACGCTTTTTTCCTTTCTATCTCTATCCAAGTAACTAATAACCTTTATGAAAAATAAGGACCAGAGACCTAATTTTATTACTTACAATAAAACAAATTCAGATGCTAGTCCCTTTATCATAAACTATAAGATATTGCCTCTCCTCAAGGTTCCTTTTTCTTCCATTCTTTTATATTTTTAAACATGAGGTAAAGTTAATAAATATGATAAATTTCAGAAATTTTTCAAAATACTTTATTTCAAAAATACAGAAAAATACTTCAAGATTTATATAGAAGCTTTGAATACTAGTACAAATTCAGACATAGTAAAGAGAGCAATTACTAATATGTATAAAAATTAAAGTTTACTTACTGACTATGCTTTCCATGAGGGAGATTCTTACTTTTCCAGTCTATTTCTGAAGTTGTTTAACCTAAAAGCAGTGATACTATAACATTAATTTTTCCTTAATTTTAAGAGCCAGCCCTAATTAGGGAGTTTAATCAATTAATATCTTTAAGTTTGAGTCCTGAAAAGAATACCAGATAATCATTATTTATGCCCATAATTTCTTGAAAACCCAGGATTATACGATCTAAAGTATTTCATTACAATGCAGAATTTTATTTTTTCATTATGAAAAGATATAACCATTCCTCTAGTAACCTAGTTTTGCAATCTCAAGAGTCATCCTCAGTTTCTCACACTCCCCCTCCTATACACATATACCATCATCACTAGCCAATTCTTCTCAATTCTACCCGACATCTCGTCTAAGCCTTTTCTTCACTCATATAGACATCAACCTAATCCAACATTCTCATTTGGACTATTGCAATATCCATCTAAGTGAGCTCTCTACCTTAAATCTTTCCTCTCTCCAAAGTGATTTCTTAAAGCACAATTCTCACCATGTCATTGTTTTTTTCAATACACAACAATGAGGAGTATTAGAAAGACCAATATTAAATTACTCTATCATTTTATCACCAACACTACTACAACTCCACCAAAGAGATCTAAAAAATACAAGAGACTGAATCTATGGAGGAAATCCACTCATTATTGTCCAGGGTTATTTTCACTTGTCCCTAATATAATATTAGCATGTCTCCTTATTCAATTACTCACTTTAAAAACATATGCAAAGTGTCTATATCTAAGAAACTGTGTTAGACAGAAAAGAATTAATGACTCTCCCTAATGCCAGCTTTGAGAAAGGAATAGGAAATGTTCCTTCCTGCTTTGGGGTTTTACTCCAACTACTCCCTTTTCTCCTCTAATCCCCACCTTCTCACAACCGTCACTTCCTCCATTAATACTCCCATCTTTTCATGAAGCCGTCTTTGCTTAACAGCAATAAATTCTTTTACAGCATTCTCCTCAGGACTTCAATAACAACTTTCCACTATATTACCTACCTATGCTTTTTTCCACTCAACACTTTGAAGTGTGCATGAAATCATATTAAAGATTCCTAATGCCATACTTCTAAGAGAATACTATTAGGTTTGCTGTCAGTTGTTTATCTGGGGGAGGGGGGGGCTTGCACCTGCTATTTTATTTGTTTTTTTTTAATTACTACAAATATTCATTATATTTATTACTATAAATGCTCATTATTGTTTTTATTAGTTATAAACTTATCTAATAAGTATATACTATATTCCAGTTACTGCCAAGTACTAGAGAGAAAAGTTAAAAGAAAGAAATACATCCTACATACAATGCACTTATATTCAGGAATAAACACTGAGATACTGAAACAAATGCAGGATGCATTAACTCTTCTATCTTCTGCTAAGAATTAAAAAAATTTTTTTTAAATAGGAGGTTGCTGGGGCAGCTGGGTAGCTCAGTGGATTGAGAGCCAAGCCTAGAGACAGGAGGTCCTGGGTTGAAATCTGGCCTCAGATACATCCTAGCTGTGTGACCCTGAGCAAGTCACTTAACCACCATTGCCTAGCCATTACTGCTCTTCTGCCTTGGAACCAATACATATTATTACTTCTGAGTCAGAAGGTAAAAGCTTTTAAAAAAAATTTTTTAATGTACAGAGGCCCAAATTACAACTCTTTAATAAGGGCCCTGCACAGTACTAGCTAGTCTCAAAACACACTAACAGTACTAATTAGAACTGTTCAAACCATCCAAAGAGGGAAAAGCACAAGAAAAAGGTGTAATTACAAATCAACCAAAAAATAAGAGACGAGGATTTTAATTTTGAGTCTCAGAACTATGAAAAATGAGGTTAGTTTCATCTTACAATAGCAATATATAGCACTTTGCAAAACTTAAAGCTAAAATATTAATTTTAGTTAGTATTGATGTTATTATTACTATCACTTTGTTATAGTAAACCACACATTAAAGAAATTTGTAAAAATAAGTAAAATAATGTGATTCATCTCACTAATTCAATTTTGGAAAATTGCTATTTTTCACTTAAATTTTTTTATGTTAAGATAGTAGGATTATTATTGCTTTATAAATGGATTCGTATTTTAAATTTTTAGCCATTTAAATTTCTGATACAGTAAATACTGACTGATACAACCCAGATGAACAGAAGCTCTCTCTATGGTCTTTCATAATTTTTAAGAGTACAAAGGGGGTGGGGAATGATTGAACAAACTATGACATAAGACTGTGATAGAATACTACTGCCTTATAAGAAATGATGAGCAGATTAATTTGAAAAAATGATAAGACCTACATAAAATTATGAAAAGGAAAATGAGAACCAACGGAACATTTTAAACAGCTATAGAATTAATATTTGAAAAATATCTTTTGAATGTCCACTTCCAGGGAAAGAATTGATGAGTATAAACATGAAAGACTTATATATACTTTTGGGTGTGTGTGTTATCTGATGCCTTCTCTAACATAGGAAGGGGGAAAAGGAAGATACTTGGGAATTTTGATGTAAACTAACAACAGTTTTCTAAAAGAGAAAGGAGGGTACAGAAGGGTTAGAAGCTAAAAAAGTTTGAAAACTGTTGCTCTAGGATAAACTCTAGTGTACTTTCCATTACTAGTGAGGTCTTTATAAAAAGCTAGATAACATCTTGGTCAGATACATTGTTGAAGGGATTCTAGTTCAGGTATAGTTTGGATTAATTGGCCTCTAAGGTATCATCTACTTCTGAGATTTGTAATTGCATGATTCTCTGCAATGATGAAGAAAAACCTTCATTCTTTTCTGCAGCACTTTATTTCAGACAAAACAATTAGGGAAATACAGCATTTAAAAAGCTACTCATCATAGAAAAACCAAGAAGCTGATGTTACAAATTTTAATTACCACACTGACTTATGATAAACAAAAAAATTATACTTCTTTTCAAGGTGAACAGTGAGATCCTAATGTACCAAGTACATGAAAGGATAGCAGTTTATTTACCAGCAATAATGAAAGTCAAATATTACAGCATGATATTCCATATAGCAAACCATGTTACCTCACTGTTAAAAACCAGTAAATTATCTTCCTTTGCATCAACTTGTTTACCTAGCCTTAGATCCAGAATTATTATCCATTATAAACAATCTTGTCAAGCACTGTCACCATCTTAAGTAAAAAAAAAAAACCCAGTGTGACACACTAAAACTCTATGTCTTGTTTGCTTACTAGCCAGAACTTTGTTGAGCTCTGCAGAAAACTAAGACACATAGGTGAACTGACATCTGTAATTACTAAACTAGTCTGTAAAAATCTATAGCAAGGTTGACAATGCTGAGAAGCTATTTTGTTCACTCAGTGAGCAGGGTTCTTTTCAAATCAAAGCTTCTTGAAATCATTTTTTCCTTCAAAATAAAACCATACATAAAAAACATTCCTATCTCTGTTCAGTCTATCACCTTAAAAATGTTTGAATCTAGTAGCTGTCCATTCTTCATTGTAATAGATTCAACAACTAAATTCTACTAACACACAATAAAGTGATACTACTTTCAAGATCACTACCATTTTACATTAGTTCTTTAATCTTCCTAACCCAATACTGGTCATTACTTTAAGTTCTGTCACTTAGTTGTATTTACATTGAAACAGAATACTGGCTATTTTCCTTATCTATAAATTATGAGGTGGTTTTCACTGTATTCTTTACGTAAAGATAAGCCATCTTTCCATAGCAAAATATGAAAAAAAGGTATTAAATGGTAATACAATAATCTTTCCTATTACACAGTTAACAATTAACTATCAAGAATCTATCATTCACACATTAGATCACTGTTTACACATTTACACGTAAGACTCACCTCTTTTGACAATAATCAAGTTTGACTGATAAAGCATAGCCTACTAAAATTGAAAGTGTACACTTTCAATATACACATTACACCCAGAAGCAACCATTCTTTGTCGTAATGTTTTATCAACTATATACATATACTCCTATCCAGTCTTCACTTCATTCCACTTAGCTATAATCCACCAAAACACAGCACTGCATCTGTGTCCACACTCTACAAGAGCCACTCCTCATGCCTAGAGGGCTCTCATTTCGCCTCTGCCTTTAGGTTTCATTCAAAACAGGACTCAAGACCTACCTTCTACAAGAGATCTTTCTTCCACCACCCAAGGTTACCTTCCATCTATTCTGTAAACATCTTGTGCACCTAGTTTTCTTTATGTCATATCCTCCATTAGATTATCAGCTCATTGAAGGCAGGGGTTATTTTTGTCTTTCTTTCTACCTGCACTTAGAATAGTTTTTGGGACCTCATTATCATCATCATTAGCATTTATATAATACTATTAAAGTTTGCAAAAGTGTTTTACAGATAAAATTTTGCATATTATTATCACAATGGAGGTGCTATCATCATCCCCATTTTACAGATGAGGCTGAAAGGGATTAAGTGACTTTCCAAGGGTGATATAGTTAATTAGAGTCTAAGTGGATTGGAACTCCTGTTTATTATGATACCAACTCGAAACACTTTATCCACTATACCATTCAATTAATGTCGGGCGACTGATAGATAGACCAGAACACAGCAAAATTTAACCAGCTATCTTCCTTGTCCTCTTAATATAACCCGAGTTTGAGCTCCACCAAGTCCTCAAATATATTTTCTAGAAAAATAATTCACCATCTTAAGTAGAAAACACTACATGTATCACTATTATGTTTAATCTCTTATATCTGGCCCAACATCCTAGACTACAAAAATCTTTGTGAGTCCTAAATCTATCATTCCACCAGCTAGGAAACCATCCCACACTCATGGCATCTTCAAATATCTGTTACCAATATAACTGACAAAAATTCTAAGCCACACAGTATTAAGCACAGATCCTTGAAGCACTTTACTAGAAACTACATATAGCACCTCATTTCTGTATCCCCATCTCGTGCTCTAAATAATGATTACATAGGAATTGATGGTTTGTCTTCCAGTTATGTTTTTCTACAAGGTGTACACAGCTTGCCACTGCTTCAAACTCAAACCTTCTTCTTCTACCAGTAAACAAAAAACCATCTGGTTATAAGCATGAAACCACAAAAAAGTTCTTTGCCTTCCTGCCCCCTGTAAATTAAAAAACAAACCAAAAAAACCCTATTAAGTAGTTTCAATTATGGCAAAAATCAATTTCTGTCATTTTTGTATCTATATAGTCAACATCTAATTTGCATAAGTTAACAGGCAAAATGTATTTCAAGAACAACATTATTGGGGGCAACTGGGTAGCTCAGTGGATTGAGAGCCAGGCCTAGAGATGGGAGGTCCTAGGTTCAAATCTGGCCTCAGACACTTCCCAGCTGTGTGACCCTGGACAAGTCACTTGACCTCCATTGCCTAGCCCTTACCACTCTTCTGCCTTGGAGCCAATACACAGTATTGACTCCAAGATGGAAGGTGAGGGTTTTAGGGGGAAAAAAATTATTCCAGGAAAGGTCTTGGGAATAAGCTTGTGAAAACAAAAGGAAAATTTTCCACATGGGAGTGGACAAATATTATGGAGAGGTGCCGAAAGTAGATGAAATTGTGGATTTTACCACTTTATTGCTTAGTATCCCAAAGAGTTTCACAATTTTAAGTGGACGTCCAAACTACAGAATGGGAACAATTCCCAACAGTTGAAATGAAGGATTGTAACTCTTCAAGTGTAATGTTACACAGAGGCAAAAAACATAGAATCATATGTCCCACTGAAATATGAGGCAAAAGTAAACGAAAAAAAAGCGGCAGAAACTGGGAACAATAGGGTGCTATGGTTATTATTTCTAAATCCTAATGCATGAAAAGATTTATGCTGGTTATAGGCATTAGATGGTCTGATGTCTTCTTTTAAGACATTTCACTTCACATAAAACCTTTTTAAATACTTCATGTCTCGAAATCTATGCTGAGATTACTAAGGCCAAGAAGGTCTTAAGTCTTTTTTTTTTTAACCCTTACCTTCTGTGTTAGAATCAATAATATGTATTAGCGAAAAGGCAGAAGAGTGGTAAGGGCTAGGCAATGGGGGTCAAGGGACTTGCCCAGGGTCACACAGCTAGGAAGTGTCTGAGGTCACATAGAAACCTAGGACCACCCATCTCTAGACCTGACTTTCAATCCACTGAGTTACCCAGCTGGCCCCAGGGTTTAGTCTTAAACATGACCTCCTAAACACAATGCAGGTCAAGGTATAATAAAAGGGATATTAATGATGAACAAACAATGCCAGCTATGTGTACCATCTGGAGATCCCAACAAAAATTTAATAAGACATTCCAGTTTCACATAACTCAACTGATCAAATATAGATATATTACCTAGAACAAAGAATGGTATCAAATTTGAGGATGCTCCCCTTTCTCCAGCAGCCCCAAAACAAAAAGACACAAAAAGCTGAAGAGTGAAGTCAGTCGAGAAATTATTTAGCATATAGGGATAGCATTGTACTTAGGCTTGTAGTAAGAAGTAGAAAGTGTAATAAATGGTCTCTACTCCAAAATGTATGGTCATTGGAGAGGCAAAGTATAGCTTGGAAATAGTTGGAAAAGTACCAAAATGCAGTACACAAGCAAGCAAAAAAATGACATGAGTATACTAAGTAAATATATATGTTCAGGTATAATTAAGGAAAACTATCTGGAAGGCCTCTGATCTGATCCAAGTCCTAAAAGAAGGGAGTTGGTTTGGCAGAGAAAATTTAAAGTAATATGAACAGGATAAGCAAAGGCATTGAGGGAAGTCTTGTGTAGCAAGTAGCAGCAAACTGACCTAGAAGTTAGTCTAGGATTACGTTAGGGAATAATAAAAGAAAAGGTTAGAAAGGGTTAAGGGAATCAATGGATGGAGGCTTTGAATACTAGGCTTGGAAACTGTTACCAGAACAGGAAACTACTACTGATTTAATAGGAAAAGAGTAACATAATGAAAAATGACAACATTCTAGCAGATATATGTACATAGCATTATCTTTTCATCAATTCCCAAATTATTTTTATTTTTTTTTATTTTGTCCTTATACTGAGTATATAAAATCAAAACTCATCTGGAAAAAAACAAACAACCCTTTGATGATAAAATAGTACCAGCATACAATTCTCTTGAGATTATCTGAACATTAATGGATGATGGGGTAGATATGGGTCTCGTATTAATAATGTGAGAATATTTTAAATCTGCAGTCAACATGTTTGGTCAAATCAAAATTAATTATTAAGAACAGCACAGTCAGAAGATCTGTTTACAAAGAAACCGTATTCAAAACTACCTTGGGCAAGAAACTTTACCTCCTTAGGCCTAAGTATCTTCAACTGTAAAATGAAGGAATTTGACTAGATTATTCTTGAGGCCCTTTAGAGCTCTAAACATAAGTATTTTTTTATTGTAAAAGTTCTCAGAAAGTCATACAGTGATTCAATTACAAATCTGTAAGTAGGGCCTAGACTTTCTGATTCATAACCCAGTGTTAATGCCCATAAGCATGATACATCTCCAGAAAGGAAATATTTCAGGAAAATAGCTGGAACCTAATAAAAAGAAAAATCCTTAAAGATTTTATTTTAATAGATAAAATGAAGATATCCAGATTTACAATGGTAGATTCACAATAAATGAGATCTTAAGTTACACAGAATTCTATAGAGAAAAGATGTCATAAACTTTATCAGAATTAAACTTGAAAATTAACATGTGATTGTATTCATTTTCTCAAAATTTAACATTTAAAAAGCTCCTTTAAAAATATATCAAATGGAAGATAAATCTAAAAGTATGAATTTTATAGTTTCAAGTCAAGAAAACATGAAATAATTTTTAGGATACTCTACTTATTTATTAAATCATAAAACATACTTTAACATCCAAACTACTAAATCTGTCAAAACTGACCACTTTTCTCCTCTAACCCTGCCATCACTCTAGCATAAACCCTTATCATCTAGCCTGAACCGCTTCCCTAGACTTCCCTATCTTAGTAGATAGCCTGATGGTGGGTCTTCCAGTCTCAAGTCTCTCCCCTCTCCAGTCCATTGTCCAATCAACCATTAAAGTGATTTTCCTAAAGTCATCCCCATGTCACTCCCCATATTCAATCAATCAACTACTGTGGCTCCCTATTGCCTCCAAGATCAAATAAAAAAGGCTCTGTGAAGGACTAAAAGCCCTTCAATAACCTTCTTACTTACTCCCTATCATGTGTTCTTCTGTCCATCACATCATCTGACTGCTCCACACACAAAAAATGTTCTATCTGTTCAATCTGGGACATTTTTCCAGACAGTTCCCTATGCCAGGAATCCTTTCCCTATTCAACACTGCATCCTGGTTTCCCTTGGGTTTTTTTTTCCCTTTAATTCCTGAATAAAATCTTATCTTTTACAGGAATCTTTTCCCAAACCCCCTAAATTCTTCTTTCTTCCTTCTGTTAATAATATCCTATTGATCCTGCTTGCTCTGTATATATTTGGTTAAACATTGCTTGCCTCATTAAATTGTAAACTCCTTGAGGACAGAGACTTGTCTTTTCTCTCTTCTATCCTTGACACCTGGGACAGTAAGCACTCAATAAATGTTTTAATCATGAACTGACTTTCTATGGAAATACAATAGAATGGACCCCTAAGTAGAGAATTGGAGGATGAAAGTAGACTCTATTGCACATAAGAAAAAAGACAGGCCTTTCTATAATCTCCTGACACAAAAATACATATTTTAATGGAATTAATGTCCTAATAACACTATCTGGCTTTGAATCTGAGACCCAAGAAATCTTATAGAAAGCAATATATGGATCCTCTATGGAAGATTTTGCAAAGACAAAGTCAGAAATGAGGATCTACTGAGTATATGAAATCAAAGTATACAGAAGTAATGTGGGCATGGTGGATAGAACACAGGAGATAGGGTCAAATGAACTTGGGCTGAAAATCTGCCTCAGACATGAGCTATAAAATTGTGAACAACTCACTTAACTCTTCAAAGCCTTAGCTTTCTCACCTATAAAAGATATAATAATACTTACTCTCAACTGACAGGATTTTGTGAAGTAAAATTAAATGGCATATGTAAAAAGCATTATAAGAACTTTAAAATGCTATGTAAACATTAATTATTACTATTAAAACAACTCCCTGATCCCTCGGTAACCAGAATCTGGAAGGAAAATCATTAATAAAAATTGTCCCTTCCATGCTCTCATGAATTTCAGTGATATCACCAATGATACAAATCTACACTGACCCAGACAAAAGTGTGTAAAATTAGTAACTGGCATTTATATAGTTTGCTATGGTTTCCAAAGTACTTGCATAAATTTAACGCACATAATTTCAACTTCACAAATCAGTAAACTGAGACTCAAAGACATCAGGTGATTTGCCTCTATTCACATAACTAATATTAAAAAAGCAGGACTTGAATTAAATCTATAAATTCAATAAAGGGAACTGAGAAGTCAGTGATTAGTCTCTGATCTTATGAAGCAGGAACAGAAGGGAGCCAGAATCCAAAGTTAGAACCATAATCATAACTCCTAACCTAGCATCAGACCAGCATTCTTCTCTACTACACAAACACCTAATCATTACCCTGAGTACAGAGTTTCTGAAACTCCTAATACTTTCCTAGGTTAATTTTTAAATGCTATATTCTATGTATCATGGTTTTAAAAAATCAATATCACCATCCAAAAAATAGCTGAATGACCTTAAGTGTCAATGTGTGAAAATTAAGGTTTACTATGGAAAAGGTAATGAAACAGAAAATGATTTTACTGTTTCAATCAACTGTGACAAGGATACCTCAAAATGGTTGTCACCAATCCTACATAGCAATGAATATTACCCGTTGGACCATGTTTTGGTCCAAAGAAAGGAAATTAAATGACTTTCAGATTTAAATTCCTGTAGCTCAAATTATGATCCCCTATTTTGAAGTGTTTGGAGTCTGCTCTTCCTCTTCTATTTCTCTGACATGCTCTTTGATCCTGAAAACACTATTTTATACTATATCTCAAGATATTAATCTACAAAGAGAGATCGGTGTATGTTTGGACTACAAGAATTACAATTTGAGATGCCTGAACATTCTTGGATAACTCAATGCAATAAAAACATACCTAGAATGCGGGGGGGGGGGGGGGGGGGGGCCGCAGGATTCATCTTAATTTTGTAACTGTAAAATTAAGAATTATTATAGCCTTCATTTTAGAGGCATTTTCCTGTATGAAGATTTTATTATAAAATATGGGCAATAATTGAACAAAATAAAGAGTATACAAAGTAGTTATGATCTATTTCAAAGAAGAAAGAGGCATGAAAATGAGCCCATGGAATAGTCAGTCAACATTTTTTTTAAACAGTGATGTTCCATACTGTAAAAAAGTGAAATTAAATGGAAAATGGTATTGTAGTTTCTCTATTCTAAAACCAATAAATCAGAAGCTTCTTACATTACTTTGGACCAAAAGATGGAACACATGTAGGCACAGGAAGGAGAAAAATCAGCATAATTTGGAACAGTACAGAAGCATTTTTATCTAGAAAAGTGCAGTTTCAGAGCTGAGACTTACAAAAAAATGCCACTAATTCCAAGATCTATTTCCCTTGTATCAAGGAGAAACTCCTGAAAACATCCTGTTTGAATCTCAAATACAGCAAAAGGAAATGTTCGTGGCAATCAAATATATGTTATAATACTTGAGTAACATATAGGTAAATGTTCACAGAAGGGATAATTCAAAACTAGCAAAATCATAACCAAACTATCTCATTTTTCTACACCTAACATGGGCATACTTAATTTCTAATAGAAATTCATAAGAGCACTTTACTGAGAAATTTAAACTCTCAAGAGTCATTAAGATAGCCAGACTTGGACTTGACTTGAGCAAAATAGTTTAGAGTCAACCTTCCTGATGATGTTCTCAAGTGCAATTTGGTTAATTTAAAGGAACATTTATTAGCAAACTTCATAGTTTTTCAGTGTACTTTCCATTTCATTATATACTTTACAAGTATAAAGAGTGAACTTGTCTACAAAAATTTTTTAAAGAAATCATTGTCCCTAAAAAGGGCTATATTCTCCTATACCCTGTCTATTTTAAGATTAATACTCTCCAATGTGCTGCCTCTCCAATGCTCCCCCTTGAAGATAAAAAATTTTTTTTTCACTCAAACTGATCTATTACCAATTATTTTATTTTATTTTATTTTATTTCATTTTTAAACCCTTTCCTTCCCTCTTGGAATCAATCCTATGTATTGGTTCCAAGGCAGAAGACTGGTAAGGGCTTGGCAATGGGGGTTAAGTGACTTGCCCTGGGTCACACAGCTAGGAAGTAGCTGAGGTCAAATTTGAACCCAAGACATCCCGTCTCTGGGCCTGGCTCTCAATCCATTGAGCTACCCAGCTGCCCCATTACCAATTATTTTATATTCATCTACTTCATCACACCTTACTCTAACCTTTTAAAAATAAATCATCATTTACTTCCTTTCCTAGTAAATTTTTGGATGGATAATATAATTTTAAATTGATAATGCTATATTTCTATTATTAGGACCCATTCTGCAAAGAAGAGTACATAATGTCATAATGAAGATATGGTGGTAGTATATTTTCTATAGTTTTATCAACTCTCCTAATGTGTTAATGGTACTTAAAATGGAACAAGTAATACATATCAATCAATAAGTATGGATTAAATGCTATATTATGAAAGAGTGAAGTAATCTTACCTACAAGGAGCTTATATCTACCCTGGATCATTCAGATAGTGAAACTACTCAAGCAGATCACAGTCCAGTGGAGGAGACAACACAAAAACAACTCTGTGCAAACATGATGAACTGATAAGCTCAGAAGGAAGGTATGAAAATTAAAGAAGTGAGGAACAGGCTTCCTGCAGACAGTGGAACTTCATCTAAATCTTAAAGGAAGCCAAGAAAACCATGAGGCAAAAATGAGCAGGAAGAACATTCTAGGCCTAAGAAACAGCCAATGAAAATATCCAGAAACAACAAGGAAGGTAAAGTCACTGGACCATTGAGAAAGTGAGGCAAAGCAAAAAATGAGAAAATGAGAAA
This sequence comes from Monodelphis domestica, assembly GCF_027887165.1. Lineage (NCBI taxonomy): Eukaryota > Metazoa > Chordata > Mammalia > Didelphimorphia > Didelphidae > Monodelphis > Monodelphis domestica. The sequence goes on along the minus strand of NC_077230.1, from coordinate 402,127,043 downwards.
GGTAGAAAGGGGCTAGGTCATGGATGACTTCAAAAGTCAAAGAAATTATTTTATATTTGATCTTGTAAGCAATAAGAAGTCACTGGTGTTTAATGAATAGGAGATTACATGGTCAGACCTATCTTTTGGAAATTTTATTTTGACAATTAGACAGAAGATAGACTGGAGTAAAAAGTGACTTGAGACAAGAAGGCCAATGAGTAAGTAGGCTAGTGAAACTATCCAAGTGTTAAGAGCCTGCACTATCAGAAAACAATATGTGCAAATATAAGTACATGCAAAATGTATATAAAATATATGCAAAATCTGTAAACTCATTTGATCTCCTAACTCTGTTAGTTAAATACTATTATTTTCCCCATCTTAAGCATGAGACAGGCTGATTTGCTCTCTGTCACAGATAATAAGTGTCTGGGGTAGGATTTGAACTTAGAGATCTTCCTGACCATCTAAATCCAACCCTCTATTCTAGTTTCTAGCTACCTATAAAATTGGGAGTTATTGGGTGGGGTGGAATAGGGTAGGGTAGGGTAGGGTAGAATGGAAGGTAAAGCACTAACACCTGGGGAACCAAGAAAGGCTTCACTGAGAAACAAAGGAAGGAGAAGAGAGTATGCAATCATTTAGTGCATTCATATTACTGACCAAAAAAAATCTGAACTAGAAGGGGAAGAACCTTGAAAATCATATAGTTCAATATGTGCACTTTTTAAATAAACAACATGAAGCCCAATAAAAAGATTATGTGACTTATCCAATTCTCACAGGCACTAAGGACAGAATGATATAATGAAAAGAATACTGCATTTGGAAATAGGAGAGACCTGGGTTCATACTGCAACTATATAATGTGTAACAGTAGAGTCTTTGTCACAAATGTAAACCCATCCAATCTCAGTTTCATCATTACTAAACACAGAATAGTAGAGATAATCAAAATAAGTTTCATTCCATCAAGCTATCCACTAGACACTAGAGCCTAACCAGGATAGGCATTTTACAGTTTGCCTTGCTACTCTATCTATACCAGGGGTCCCCAAACTATGGCCCACAGGCCACATGCGGCCCCCACTGCACTTCCGGAAGGGGCACCTCTTTCATTGGTGGTCAGTGAAAGGAGCAATGTATGTGGTGGCTCCTCAAAGCGTGGCGACACTCACTTACAGTACTACTTCAGGTGACATAATCCTCTGCATGGACCCTTGTTCTGCAAGTAACTGAATGAGGAGGAGCCCAGCAAAGGATTATGGGGCTGCACAATGGAAGACTTCAGCATGGTGAGCGGCGATCTGGGGGAGGGGATTCCACACTGTGTGTACTGCTGCCCAGTATACTGGTGGTGGTGATGGGCCTGTGCAAGGTGTGACAGGCCCATCAAAGCCAGCACTGCAGCCTCTGCTATTCCAGACAGCAGTATACAATGTCACAGGCCCTGCGCCACCTCCAGTACTATATACAGGCATCGGATAGTGGTGATCTGGTCTGTGACATCAGTGATGGGACTCTACTGTGAGAAGCCCACCACTGCCCCTGTTTTGGGGGGGGTCAAATTAATATAAGACTGTCTTATTTTCTGGGAAACACGGTAGTACAATGGCCCTCATACTCTGCTAGATGCACAATATACCCCTATTATAGGGGCCATTATGTTGTGCATCTGGAGGAGTATGCACCATTGCACTATGTGGGGGAAGTGAGGCATGTGTTTTTTGTATTACAGTCTATAATTACAGATCCATAAATACAGACCACAAGAGGATACACACTAGTGTCATGCCTTCTTTTTTCCTGCTGTGGAATCTGATCACATGAGTCTTACTCATGTGATCAGATTCCTATGTGAGTTCACAGATCACAGTGCAGTTCGCACAGGGTAGTGTGAACTGGAAAGGTAGAGGAGGAACTAGCTCTGTAATCGTGTTGGTTGCCACACCTCACCAGTGTGAGCCTGAGGTAAAAGTGGAGTTCCACCAATATGGCCACTGGTGAGGCTGAAATGATGTGGACCGGGAAGGCTGCATTGATGGACAAAGATCAAACTGCATTAATAGGCAGTGCAATCTGTATGTCTCTGTGTGGGCAAAATTATTATTGGTTTATTGTTTTTGTAGGGATATATATACACATATATATGTGTGTGTGTATGTATGTATGCATTTTACTAATAGCAATTTGAAATCTCTAGGAAACGATATCAAGAAAGAGAAAAATTGACTCAAAGTGTAGAATATTCAAAGAACAGTAGACTTAGGATTATTTTTTTCATGCAGTACAAGGAAAGAGCTGTGTGTTTGCTATGCCAGAATATAGTGTCTGTGTTCAAAGAACACAATTTGCATCGACACTATCAAACTCAGCATAAAGATAAATATGATTGTTTGGTTGGAGATGTGAGAAAAGATGAAATGTTAAAACCGAAAAATACATTGACAACTCAGCAAAATACTTTTGGGAAGCAGAAGCAGCTAAATATTTCATTACTGTGAGAAAGTTTTCAAGTGGCCAAGCTAATAGTGTGAACTGGTAGACCATTTGAGGAGGGAGAATTTGTAAGAGTGCCTTCTTTCTGTTGCCAAAGAGATGTATCTACAAAAGGCAGACTTATTTAGTACAGTTAGTCTTTCAGGATCTACAATTACACGAAGGACTGAAGAAATGGGAGACAATTTGCATCAGCATTTGCAAAACTCCGCAAGAAAACCTTCCTATTTTTCCTTGGCACTCAACAAGAGCAATGATGTTTGTGATTCTGCACAACTTCTAATTTTTATTCGTGGAACGAATGACAATTTCAAAGTCACAGAAGAGCTTGCTGCACTGTAAAGCATCAAAGGAACAGGAGAGGATATCAATGAAAAGGTTCCCCAAACTGTGAAGGATTTGGAGCTGGACTGGGCTAAACTAGCCAGTGTGACAACTGATGGTGTTCCTACCATGGTGAGGTCTAAGAAAGGAGTAATTGCTCGCATTAACCAAGACATGGACAAATGTTAACCATTCTCATCCGATAGCCATACACTGCCCTCATCCACCAACAAGCGGGGCTATGTAGTAAATCACTGAAGTGGGACTCTGTTATGAAAATTATGGTATCTTGTGTAAACTTCATTAGAGCTAATGCACTAAACCACAGACAATTTCAGGAATTTCTGTCTGAGCTAAATGTTGCCTACGAAGATGTTCTATACCACACAGAAGTCAAATTGGCTGAGTCGAGGGAAAGTTTTGAGACATTTCTATGACTTACTTCCACAGATTACAGCTTTTATGCTTTCAAAAAACAAAGAAGTACCAGAGCTCAATGATGCAGAATGGAAATGGCACCTTGTCTTTCTGACAGATGTAACAGAGCTACTCAACAGTTTCAATGTGCAACTTCAAGGAAAAGGGAAGCTCATCTGTGATATTCAATCACATGTAAAAGCATCTGAAGTAAAATTAGGCTTCCTTGTCAAACAAGTGAAGGAAGAAAATTTCTGCCATCTTCCCTTAACTCAAAATCTGTTAGTGGAAAAAGCCTTGATTGCATTCCCAGAAGAAATATGTGTGGATTCACTGGAAAACGTTGCAAAAGGAGTTCCAATTCAGATTTAAAGAGCTTCATCTCCATGAATAGGACATACAGCTTTTCCATAACCCATTTTCTATTGATATTGAAAATGTGGATACTATTTACCAAATGGAACTGGCTGAACTGCAATTGTGACACTCTGAAAGATGCATTCAAGTCAAGCAGCGTGCCTAATTTCTATGCATCTCTGAAACATATCCTAATCTCAGGAACCATGCATTCAAAATGGCAACCATCTTTGGCAGCACTTATGTCTGTGAACAGACTTTTTCCAGAATGAAACATCTGAAATCTCCAACCAGATCTAGACTAACTGATGCACACTTGCATCACTTGTTAGGACCAGTAGTGACAAATATGGAACTGGACATTGACCATCTCATTAGCCCATAGTTCCCCTTAAAATATTGATCAGTTTGTTGTTTTAATTTATTTGTTCTTTATTTTAAATATTGTATTTGTTCCCATTGTTTTGTTTTGTTTTTTACTTTAAAATAAGATATGTGCAGTGTTCATGGGGATTTGTTCGTAGTTTTTTTTTATAGTTTGGCCCTCCAAAGGTCTGAGGGACAGTGAACTGGCCCCTGTGCAAAAAGTTTGAGGACCCTTGATCTATACTATCATGGTCTCCTCCCAGTTTTACCTTTCATTTAGTAAATAATTATCAAATCATTATTCTTTTTTTTTAACACCCTCACCTTGCACCATGGAATCAATACTATTGATTCCAAGGCAAATGAGTGGTAAGGGCTAAGCAATGGGGGTCAAGTAACTTGCCCAGGGGTCACATAGCTAGGAAGTGTCAGAGGCCATATTTGAACCTAGGACCTCCAGTCTCTAGGCCTGGCTCTCTACCCACTGAGTTACTTAGCTGCCCCTACAAATCAATATTCTAACTGCACAAAGGAAAGGGAATAATGCTCTAAGGTCCTATCCCTAGGCATACTTAAATGAAAGATCCCCACCCTTTACCCCCTTGGCCTGGTGGCCATTCTCTGGTATGTGCAGTATCCTCACTTCAAAGACTGAAAGAGAAATGCAAATAAGTGAAGCACAATCTGAAAGAAGAGAAGTAAAAAGACAATTACTTAAAAGAAAACTTCCCATAGGAGCATAACATAATGATCTTAAAGACAGCCTGCATAGGGACAACTTAATGATTACAGCTCTCCCAAAAGACCATGCTAAATCAAAAAACACCATAATGCAAAAAAATAAAACTGCTCAGAATTTACAAAAACAGAAAACAATGTGCCAAAATAAAAAGAATTCACAGATCACCTCTACAAAAAAAAATTCCAAGGCTGTAAACTCAAGATACAGAGTGCTTAAATTTAACAATTCTCATGAGAGAGAACAAATTCAGCAAGCACCCAGGAAAAAGCTATTGAAATATAATAGAAAGGAAATTCAAATAATACATGGCTATTCTAAAGCCTTCAGAAAACAAAGGAAGGTATGAAATGTTCCTAAGAGCAATGGAGTACAAGATTCTGCCCAAGATAGCCTAATCTACAAAACTGAAGCTAAACATAAATTGCAGGGAGGGAAGGAATGTTTGAAATATTTATAGAAAGAAAGCCAAACCTTAAAATACTATTTGCTCTTCAAATACCACAGACTATAGAAATATAAGAAGGGTAAACAAATACAGCAACTAAGGACTAGATAAAGAGGCAGACAGACAGATAGATGAACCAATAGAACAACTATTAAATAATGAGATTTCTTTCTCTTACAGAAGAAAACATAAGTCAAATCAAAATGAT